>NW_012107319.1:1178508-1231068 GCF_000951045.1 Mandrillus leucophaeus
AGGGAGGGAGGGAGGGAATATGCAAAAGAAAAGAAGAGGAAATTCATTTTTCTTTGTTTCCACACTTTTATCAATAAGTAGATAAATTATCTGACAAAAATCAGGGCTAGAAGAGTACAGAAGAAAGACTGAATGATGATGTGCCAATAACAACAGATGCATACTGAGGAACTTTTGCTAATAGCTAATTCTGTGTGGTAAAAATAATCACCCTGAGATAGCACTGATGGGAGACTCAACCGCTATAACCTTTCCAGAATTTGGCAATACTGAGCAAAAGCTTTAAAAGTTTTCATAAAGTTTTGTGTTCTATAAGCACTTACTATATGCAAGGCCCTGTCCCAGGCATTTACATTTTTCACAACAGCAGATGGTTATTATTCCTTTGTTACAGATTTTAAAAAGAGGCATTGAGAAGTTAAGTAATTTGTTCAAGGCCCCAGAATCCATGCTTTTAACCCCCAGTACTTCAGGCTCTGGAATCTAAAAAAATCCAAACTTCAGATGAAAGCAAGAAAATATTTATTTTAACATTAAATGCAAGTCATACCTGTTAATAGTCAATATTTTTGGCTATTATTATTAGCTATTAGTAGAAAATTGTGAAATTACCTAAACAAGAACAGAAAAATTATCAAGTCAGTTATGATAGAGCCACAAAGGAAGATTATGTATTAATTAAATAGACATCACCAATAGGGAAAAAATGCACCAATAGGGAAAAATGGAAGTGCTTAGGAAAAAAGGTTATAAGGAAATATGCCAATATAATATTAGCAATTAAATGTAGGTGGTAAGATTATCAATAATTTGTATTTTCATCTTTTTTCTTCCAGTTTTTCTTCAAGGAATATCTATTTTTTTTTAACAATCATTTATTTTTTTTTACAGCAGGCATTCTTGTGATATTTTTGTTTTCAGAATCTCTCAATTTGTACAATACTTTCTTAAATGTGTGACACTACTACTGGTGTCATCTTGAACATACGGAGTTAATGCTGAAATCCCAGGTTCAGGCAGCCTTTTAAAATGTTACGGAAATTTTCCCAAGAGATTATAAGCCACTGGGTTCCCTCAGAGAACAGAGAACCACCATTTGGCCCATTACCTACAGACCAAGTGAGCATTCAGCAGCTTCTGTCTAACTATGAAATTAAACTTAGCAACTAAAATTTATTTCCACAATGAAGTACTTTCAAGACTCCTAAAGCCACAAGTGTGACTCCAGGATCCATTCCAGACCAAAATTATTCCAAAATAAAAGAGGAAAGAGGAGGGTAGAATAGGGAAATTATGGAATTTTAAACTTCAGGCATCACCTGACACCTGACTAGAAAAACTCAAAGCAAATTACTAAAAATGTAGAAACTCAGTCTACACTTTTTATATACAAATCTCTGTAAGTTAATAATGGCTTGAATCACAACTCTTATGAAGCTTAGATTTCCACGCTTCTAAAGATTGTACCAAGCACATAAGTGGGTCTCCAGTATTTCCAGACTATTCTTTTTTTCTTTTAATGGACCAGCCTTTTCAACAAGGTAGCATTCCATTCAGTCAACAAACATCTCTTGAAAACCCACTAAGCACCAGGCAAGTGCTAAGCACTGGCAATACAAAAAGGCATCATGAGTCATCCTGTCTTAGCCCAGTGGCAGACAGACTAGGAAGTCAGAATTTGCAAAACTGCATGGTACGTGCTATGACAGAACTATGACAAAACTATGCACTTGATTTAATGTTGTTTTTTCTAAAATCAAGGTACAACCAACATAAAATAAGTAAATTTTAAGTGTTCTGTTCAAAAAGTTTTGACAATTGTTTGCATCCTGTAACCAGCACCCAAAACAAGATAAAGAACATTTTCATCCCCCAATAAAGTTCTCTTGTGCCTCTTTACCATTAATACCCACCCCCACTTCCACAGACAACCTGATTTCTGACATTGTAGATTAGCTCTGCTTGTTCTATGTTTCACATAAACAGACGCATGCAGTCATTTGAATCTAGCTTCTTTCACTCAGCGTAATACATTTGGGACTCATCCACACTGTTACATGTGCAGGTGATTTCTTCCTTGTGATTACTGAGAGGTATTTGATTGGAAGGACTTACCAGTTTGTTTATTCAATACCTACTAAGGCTGTTTGGGTACTTTCCAATATAATAGCAGTTTGTATTACTATAAACAAGATTGAGGTTTCTTTGTTGTTTTTTTTATTTTTTTGAGAAGGAGTTTTGCTCTTGTTGCCCAGGCTGGAGGGCAATGGCATGATCTCAGCTCACCACAACCTCTGCCTCCCGGGTTCAAGCGATTCTCCTGCGTCAGCCTCCTGAGTAGCTGGGATTACAGGTATGCACCACCACGCCTGGCTAATTTTGTATTTTTAGTAGAGACAGGGTTTCTCCATGTTGGTCAGGCCAGTCTCGAACTCCTGACCTCAGGTGGTCCGCCCACCTCGGCCTCCCAAAGTGCTGGGATTACAGGCGTGAACCACCGCGCCTGGCACAAGACTGAGTTTATCTATCTGTTTCATCTCTTTGATTTGTATTTGTGTGGTTTTACGTAGGGGTCAGTGATATGGCAAGTATAAGGCAGAAGAAAGCATAACTATGAGAGTGGATATGGTATGCAATGCATACAGAAGAGTCATGAATGGCTACACTAGAATAAAACACAAAGATATGCCATGCTAAAAAGCTGGGAGTCTATCAGGAAGGCAACAGAGAACAGTGAATAGAACGTGCAAATGGCTGCATAGAAGCATTTTCCTCTCAGTTTAGAGAGCACCAATTTCAAAGGCAGAAATACCAGACCTCAAATCCCCACTCTGCTACTAACTCTGTTGGCTACAGCAACAGTCTTATTAAAGACTCCCTAAGATTGATTTGCATCATCTGCAAAATAGGGATAATAGCACCCATTTCAAACACTTGCATAGAAGCTAAAAGGAAATAATGAATGTTATGCACCTAAGAGAATGCTTAACATAAAACTGTAGTTCTTCTTAGTGCTATTTGATGGACTTAAATGCATTTGATCTCAAGTATTTCCTGGAATCTAAGTAATGGCAACATCAGAAGCATCCTTCTGGCTTCTGCTAATCTCAATCTACTTTAGTAACCACAGAATTATCAACTGGAACTCCAATAAACCTATTGTTTTAAATTAAGTTAGCCAAAGTTCTCTGGAGAAGATGTTCAGGAAAAAAATGAAAAGAGTAAGCACAAGTTAACAAAATGAGGTTTGGAAGTGGCAACAGGACAGGTATCATGGAGGCATATTCATTAACTAGACACTTGTTCATAGTTATTTCTACCCTTAAAACACATCTGATTATCCAGTTAGAGTAACAGCATAATAGCATAGCCAATGAAATGCCCATAGTTCCAACAGGCACCCTAGAACAAAGAACACAGTAATGCTTCTTAAAATGGAGGTTTTTGTTTACATGAGCCATTTTGGAAATTCACTTCATACCACTGATAATGAAATTTTCAATTGCAAAAGAAATGACTTTGTTTCTTTTAGCAATAGGAATGAGAAAGAAACTGAAGAATATATAGTGATAGATGGCATTCCAAGTGATCTCTGGTAAGAGTATAGTAATTTATTTATAAAGTACAACTTACAAAAGGAAATCAATTAATTCAACAAAAGAAATAGGTAACTTATTTGTAGATGCTAACCTTTCAAAATGTGTAAACAAAATAAGCAACATTCATAATAAAGGCAGATTTCTGTCTGAATTTATACAATTTTTCTATGAAATTTTATTTCTGCAATGGGGTCTGTGTGATTGATTCTTTTTAAGTTCTATGCTCTTAACTGAGAGATCCAGACTTAATTTAATCTACTTTAGCATGTCATCTATCACAGGTCCTTGAGAGTAAATGTGCTCAATTGCTTCTAAATACAGACCATTCTCATTATCACTAGTTTCTCCCACATGGCAACCTCATAAATATTTATTAGCAAAATAGAGACAAAATCTGCTTAATTACAGAAACTGAAAATATAGCCCCTGAGACGATCCAAGAGCTATGTAAGTATGGCCACTAAAATAAAAATGTTACATATAATAGAGCTGGATTCAAACAAACCAACTGTTAAAAAAATTTTTTTAATTAAATCTTTGACCCATGAATGTTTTAGTGTGGTAAAATAAATGACTTCATGGTTCCAAGATAAATTTGTAAAACCTAAAAATATTTTGTAATAGTCAAAACTAGATATGGATAAAGTATTTAAATTAAACATATGTTCTTTAGTTCATAAGTCCTGAATAATTTCAGTTAGTACAAGTTATTCAGAAGTTAGGTACTCTTCAGAATCAGAAAGGAATGAGATAAACAATAGGATTATAAAGAAAATATAACCGGATTATCCCTTCTATTTCACTAGCTTATAGTAATACCAAGTAATGCCTATTTTTTTCAGCTCCAAAGTATGCTCTAGGACTATAAAAAATACCAGAAAATGTATGAAATATATAAAACATATATAAAGTATATATTCCTTGCCATCATTTCAAATCTAATGAAGAACATAAAACAAAAAAGCACAAGATATTAGACACTAAATAGGAAACTGGTTGACTATATGCAGAACAGGGACTGAGAGAAGAGTTACCAGCGTAACCCTGAGTACTCATAACAGACCTATGGGCATGCAGGAGGAGCTGCACAGGAGTTGCACAGTTGTGGGTAGCTGGAAGCTCAGAGACTGACTTTGATGATGTAAAATTTAAGAAGACAATTGTAGGTAGCAGTAGCAGAAATACACAAATAGAAATGAGCATAATGTGAGACAAGGAAACTATTATTAATAAAATCACACTAAATTGGCAGAATACTTTCATGTAATCGCCCCACTTTTCATTCACATATACTCTGTAAGTAAGGCAGATACTTCCATTTAAAGATGAAGAAACTGAGGTACTACTCAATGAGGGCAGCTTATCCTTATCACTGATCTCATAACCAAGGCTTGATCATGGGTCTTCAGATTACCAAATCCCCTATTCTTCGTAACCAAGGCTTGATCACGAGTCTTCAGATTACCAAATCCCCTATTCTTGCTAAACACTACTAGCTCAGAGACTGACTTTGATGATGTAAAGTTTAAGAAGACAAAAATTTTGGCAGACTTTAAGGCAAGTATTATAAAATAATATTTTGAAATTTATTCCCATTTTCTCTTTTGCCTTTTGGCATGAAATGTTTATCAGCCTAAAAAAAGAGATTATAGAAATTCTATAAAAAGACAGGAATAACCATTTCTGGTTTATAAAATAGGATTATTCAGCAAGACACATAGCCTTGCTAGCCATACTATTGCCTGGAGAGATTTTTCCAAATTGTTTTTATTTCTGTCTCCCCTCCCTGCCTCCTTTTAATCAGGGGCCTGACCTAGCTCTTCTCCAGGGTAGAAAAGACACCCTACTTCCAGCGATGACAGCAGAGCCACAGGGCTAGCTGAAAGAAGGATATGATATAGTATATGTAGGAGAAAGATGACAGAGTCAAGAGGGGAGTCAAGACTGATTTCTCCTGTTCAGGCTTTGGCCCTGAGAGGAGGAGGTGCATTCAGTGAATAAGGAGTGATGTGGAAGGCACAGGGGGCTCCTGACCCACTCCCTATCTGATACCCTGTAAAGGAGGCTACCCTTGGTTCTGTTTGGTACAGACCAGACACAGAAGTGTCTGTGTGTCTGGCTGGGACACCTCTCAGAGGGGTCATCCTAGCAGGGAGAGGGGGCTCTCTAGCAAGGGATGCAGAGGAGATCACATGGGCCAGGAACAATCAAGCATCCCAGAAAGACTGCAGGTGGGTGTGGAGCACTAGTGGGAAGCCAAGGGGAAGTCAAATCAATGTGGGACATGGCCTGAGTCACAAGAATAGGCCAGAGTTCACTGGTAGCTGACTTAAGAATCAGTGGCCCACAAGGTACCAGGCATCCAAGACAGAAAAGGGGTACAAATCACCCAGCAAGCAGGGGTCCTAAAAGGCAGGATAAAGACACGGGCAGGAATGAGCACAGTGTTTTCCCCAGAAATGCAAGGTTGCAGAAGCCACATCTCTCTCTCAAGATACGCTGAGAAAAAGAGAGGGAGGGGAGGCTGCCTTCAACAACCACAGAACAAAGATCAGAGGAGACTGTTCCATTTGCCACATCAGACTATGTTTTAAAACAGGTTCAATGTTAGCACATTTTCTCACTAATCAGAAGGTGAAACTCATAAAGATGACTAGATCAGCCATAAAAGAAAATATTTTCTCTGCATTTCCAAGTTCAATCATGAACTAAATCTTTCAAGACTAGTACACAGGGCAGAAAAGTTGATTTTATACAGACAACAACAAAGAGTCACAAGAGAAGTATTAACACGACAAAAGCTCTCAGCAACTGTATGTGATACTGGATGAATCAATGCCTTGCAGCAAGCTCAGTCTCATTCCAGAAAGGGCTGAAATACTCATTCAGACTATTTTCATTTTAAAGCAAAGGAACAGAGATGGTTCCAGGAAGAAAAAAAAAAAAAACACTTTTAGAAAAGCAGGACTTCAAACAATGCAACTTTAAACAACTGAGAAACAGTGACAGATGGCCCTATTATGTATATACTAGAAATGGGATTTATTTTTTTCAGGAAAGCCTTTGAGAGTTGAGGCTAAAACAGTGACAGTCTGTACACGGCATGTCATCTGCCAGTAAACATCAGATGTCCCTACAAACCCAAGTGTTTATAATAATGGGGAAAGAATGGCTGAAGTTTTATGTGAACACAAACATAAATCACAACATAATAAATGCACAGTAAATGTAATAAATGCAACGTAAATGCACAGTTTCTAACTATTCTGTTTATGGTGCAATATACAGTGTGGCCCAAGTTCTGGCAAACCACATAGCTCTTTTCAAATTGACAGTATAAGGAATATGATGTGAGCTATGGACTCACAACTGTGAGCTGTGCTACATTTCCTAGTAAGAGAAACCCTGATTCTGATGGGGGCACAAGGTAGCCTGGAATAAAACTACACCTCCCCAGCCTTACTTTCATTAACAAAGTTCCAGTAAATGAAATAAAAGCTCACGTGTTATATGGCAGCTTCTAGAAATTTTCTTTGTAAGACATCTGGCATGAGCCCCTTGTCCCTTCTTCCTTCCCTCCTCCTTTCTACCAGCTGGGGACACAGACGCAATGAATATGGCTCAAGCAGCCATCTAGGACCACAAAGCAGCAGCCTAAGTCTGCAGGAACAAGAAGTAAGGAGCCTCTGAGGAGGGTGGTTATAACCATGCCAGTCCTGAACTGCCTCCAGCTGGACTTCTCTCATGTGAGAGAAAAGTAAACTTCCTTCCCTTTAAGTTACTGTTGTTTTGTTTTCATCTGCAAAATAGAACCAATATTAGTCAACCTAATGCCACCCACAAATACAGTGTTTTCCAGCAAACCTACTACTAAGAGCTCTTTGAAATGGAAAACTTCCCAGGAGAGAAAAAACTACCATTAATACAGCACAAAGTAAAGAACTTGGTATAATCAAGCGCATACAACTGTAGTAGAAACTTTTCCCCATATCCTTGTATCCTTAGCTAGGTGCAAACACACAAGGAATAAATACACATTTCCCCACCTTCCTTGAGCTAGATGTGGCTATGTTCCAGTTAAGTTGTGGCCATTGAGATGAGAACAGAAGTGACTGTGCTAATACAGTGCCTTTTTTTGTACTTCTTCAATCCAGATGGCTGGAATGCAGATGTGGTGGTGAAACTTGTAAAAAAAACATGTAAGAATAACACCCTAGATTGCAAAGCAATGTGACAAAAGGAACCTGGGTCCCTGTTTCAGTTACTATTGCTATGTGACAAACCACCCTGGAATTCAACTATGAAAAACAACCATTTTTTATGTTCAAGAATTCTGTAGGTCAGAAATTCAAACCAGGCACAAGGAGGACAGCTTACCTCTGTTCCATGATGTCTGGGCCTCAGCTGGGAACACTCAACAGCTGGGTGGCTTGACCACTGGGGACTGGAATCATCTGTAGGCATCCTCACTCACATGGCTGGTGGCTGACGCTAACTACTTACTGGCTGGAACCTCATTGAAGCAGTCAGCCAGAACACCCACAAGTGTCATCTACATGTGGCCTGACTTTCTCACTGAATGGCAGCTTCAAGGTAGTCAAACTACTTTTGTGGGAATTCAAGGTTCTAAAAGCAACGGACCCAGCAACAAGGCACAGGCTGCATCACCTTTCCTGACCTAACCATGAAAGTCATGTTGTATTCTACTGGTTACAAGAGAGCCAGGTGCCCAACCAGATTCAACCAGAGTGCACAATGGGAAAAGCAGCAAAGAAACTGCACACGTTTTAAAACCTATACAGTGCCTGACCCTGAGCACCATACCAGCCCTGACTGAACTCATAAAGCTGAGCTGCTTATTATCCTGCACTCCCACCTCTGGACTGCTACGTAAGTGGAAATACAAATGATCACTTAAAGCCACTATTATTGTGGGTCACTGTAGCAAATTTATAAAGAATACTTAAGTACCCCAATATTTAAAAATAAATCAGGCTGGGCGCAGTGGCTCATGCCTGTAATCCCAGCACTCTGGGAGGCTGAGGTGGGCAGATCACCTGAGGTTAGGAGTTGGAGAGCCTGGCCAACTCCTATCTCTACTAAAAAGACACAAAAATGAGCCAGGCATGGTGGCACATGCCTGTAGTCCCAGCTACTCATGAGGCTGAAACAGGAGAATTGCTTTAACCAGGGAGGCAGAGGTTGCAGTGAGCCAAGATCGCACCACTGCACTCCAGCCTGGATGACAGAGTGAGAGACTCCATTCCAATAAATAAATAAACAAACAAACAAACAAACCACAAGGAGCAAAAATGTCTATCTCAAGAAACTAATTTTACAACTACAGGAATGACTTTGTAGTTATAATTTATTTGATATTATTAGCTGCTGGCATATTTTTTTCATTCGAAATTTTTAATGACTATGAGAGACCTCTAATATAATACAATCCCTTTATCAGTCATTTGCATGCTGCCAGTTTCCCTTCCTGGTTTGGTGCACTAAGGGATTTCTGAGCTCAGACAATAAAGATGCTGACACAGCCAAGGAACTGCAGTCTGAAAACAAAGAGTTCCAGATGCGCATGTGAATCTGACTAGATGTGTCCTAAAGCCTCTCATTAAACAGCTACTCCCCATCAAAGACACTACTCTAGGCAAGGCAAAGAGCACTCACTCCTTCCACCTGCCACTCTTGTCCTCTAAGCAAAGTGAGTCCCTGAAGAATCTAATAGTTTCACAGAATCATTTTGTGGTCTAACCACACAGTATGCATTGTATGTGTCAAAATCCTTTTATTTTTTAAATTAACAAATAATAGGATTTCTATCTCCTTATACTCACTCAAAAAAAAAAAAAAGGAAAGCATATAAAGGATACTTTGGTTCTTCCATGTCCCCCAAAAGCAAAAACAAAAATAACTTTGAGAGGATACAAATTTAAAAGAAAATTGTGCAAATCTGAACATTTCGAAATATATTCAAAGACACATATCTAACTTTGAAATATGTACCTAGAGGCAAATAATTTAATAGCAAATCCATGGAACGAACTGTTAAGAAATGACACAGGATTAAGCCATGTTTTGAGGTAATACGGGTAAGGACATTAAACAACTTTGAGAATGAATTATTAAAACACACCTTTTAATATATCTTACATAAAACGTATTTAAAATTAGTTTCCAACATCTCTTAATCCTACTTTATTTTTTGTATGTCTCTCCATCTGTATAAGCCACTAAACTCCAGTAAGATCCACTGTGTAATGATGCTTAATCATCTTCCTTTTTAAACTCTAATGTGTATCAGCTTTCAGATATTTATGAGTTCAGATCTTTTGGCCAGAATTTGGTTAAGTAAAAAGCAAGCTGATCAAGCCATAGATAAAGGCATTTGGTGCCAGGGAAATTATAAATACAAGCAAGTATTATATTTGCCCCCAGCTCTTGCCCATAAGGTAGCTGAAAATACATCCTAGATTTTCCCTTATTCTGTCAATATAGGAATTACTACATTGAATACTACTAAACACATCTTTAAAGTAATAAAAGGTAGCATTTGCTAAGCACTTATTATATGCCAGGAACTGTTTTGAGTACTTTTCATGTATTAAAGTCATCAGATCCTTCAATAACAACATAAAGCGGATAGTATAATTAAATCTCCCTTTTATGGATGAGACTGAGATTAAACAAAAAAAAAAGTGTAGTGAAACTGCACAGACAACTCATGTGGTGGTTTTAAAATATGTCCACACATGGAAACGTCTCCCTTCAAGAGCTAATTCCAATCACTGTGCATGTAGGGACACTAACTAATGGAATATAACTAAAGCAACTATGTTACAGTTCTGAGACTAGGTCATAAAAAGCAATGTGGTTTCTTTCTTGCTTTCTAGATCACTTACCCTGGGGGAAGCCAGTTGCCCTGTCTCCAAGGAACTTAAACAGCACTGTGGAGAGGCCCATGTGGCAAGGGAGGTCCTCCTGCCCTCTGCCAGTGAGTGAGCCATCTTGGAGGCAGGTCCTCTAGCCCCAGTCAAGCCTTCAGAGGACAGCAGCCCTGGGCAACATCTTAACTTTAACCTTACCCTCACTTAAGCCATTCCCAAATTCCTGATCCACAGAAAGAGTTATTAAACGTTTACTGATTTAGTTGCCAAGGGGGAGGCAAATTGTTATACGGCTAGAAATAACTAGCCCAGCTAATAAGTGACTGAGCCAGGATCAAACCCAAGCAGTCCAGTACTGAAAGCTGCTACTGGTCAGGTAAATGCACACCATATATTATGTTGGTGCAAAAGTAATTGTGATTTTTATCATTGACAATAGTTAGGAATTTAACCAAGCTATAATTTGACTAAACACCACAAATGTTTCCAAATTCCAACTACACAAATTAAACAGGCATAGTAGAGTGGTTCTCAGCCCTTCTCAACATTAAAATCATTTGTACAACTTCTTACAGATGCCTGGGTTTCATCCGCAAAGAGTAAACAGGCCTAGGGTTGGGTCTTAGAATCTTAACCTCAGGTTGGGAACTTATTTTTAAAAAAATGACAAGCTTGAATTCTCACAACTGTGCTCAAATTTCCTTCTGACAACTAAGATAAAGATTAATTGGTTCTACTCACTTGATACTTCAAGTCAAAAGAGAAGAACTTACATCACAATCACTTTTTATCAAATAATTATATATAGAAACTTGATTTATGAATCTGAATACAGTTTTTGCTTTCAGTACACACTAGCAGTTATTTAGTGCACCTTACAGCTGAGTATCCAAAACCCCAAAAGCAATTTCTATTAGTTAACCAATCTTCTGCCTCATCATGGCACAGATGTCAACTTTAAACAAGACTCCAGAATTTTTTTTTTTTTTTTTTTTTTTTTTTGAGACAGAGTTTTGCTCATGTTGTCTAGGCTGGAGTGCAATGGTGAAATCTTGACTCACCACAACCTCTGCCTCCCGAGTTCAAGCAATTCTCCTGTTTCAGCCTCCCGAGTAGCTGGGATTACAGGTATGTGCCACCACGCCTGGCTAATTTTCTGTATTTTTAGTAGAAACACGGTGTATCCATGTTGGTCAGGCTGGTCTCAAACTCCTGACCTCAGGTGATCCACCCACCTTGGCCTCCCAAAGTGCTGGCGTGCCAGGCAAGACTCTAAAAATTTTAAAACAGTTTCACATAACTTAAAAGTGAGAAGGGGCTTTAGAAATCATCTCAGAATGGCCCACTTGCCTTCACCCAGGCCCCAAAAAATTTACAAAGCAGAGGTGGGCTTCAAAAGCAGCTCCTCCAGAGTCCAGCTCCAGTGTTGCTATCTGGAAATTGTGAATGGCTGCCTGCACTCACAATTAGTACTGTATCCCTTGATATTATCTGTGCACTTCTGCCTCCCTTTCTTAACTATACACTTCTTTAAAGACAAGAATGCTATCATAACTTTTGTAGTCCCCTTCTTTCACTATCACAGTTTCATTTAAGAGTCAACCAGTAACTGTTTGCTTAACAGAACAATGTAAAATACCTGCACAGTTACTTTCCCTTCATCTCTTTCTTTACCTCTACACATATTTTTGGATTTTGAAATGTGAGATGCTTTTTGCTTGATTAGTTTATTGCACTCATTCAATAAGAACTTATTTTAACAACCACTTTGTACTATACCAAAGGTAAAATAAATTTATGAGAACATTACTTTTTTTTTTTTTTTTTTGAGATGGAGTTTCACTCTTGTTACCCAGGCTGGAGTGCAATGGCTTGATCTCAGCTCACTGCAACTTCTGCCTTCCCAGTTCAAGCAATTCTCTTACCACAGTCTCCTGAGTAGCTGGGATTAAAGCCATGTGCCACCACACCCAGCTAATTTTGTATGTTTAGTGGAGATGGGGTTTCACCATGTTGGTCAGGCTGGTCTCGAACTCCTGACCTCAGGTGTTCCGCCCATCTCGGCCTCCCAAAGTGCTGGGATTATAGGTGTGAGCCACAGCACCTGGCCGAGAACACCACCTTTATAGAAAGCATTTTCTCCTTGTTTACCTCAGGGATTTGGCATACATGACCATGTGTTCTAGTTTTCTCCTTACATATTTCAGGTATGTCCATATAAGCATTAATTCACGCCTCGGCTTCCTGTTTACTTACCTAATAAGTCAAAGCGTTGCTTCTTTATGCCTGGATCAAGTCCAACATGTCCCAGTTCTTCTCTATGATTAATCACTTTAAAAATACAGGGATGGGCCGGGCATGGTGGCTCACACGTGTAATGCCAACACTTTGGGATGCCGAGGCGGGGGATCACCTGAGGTCAGGAGTTCCAGACCAGGCTGGCCAACGTGGTGAAATCTCGTCTCTACTAAACATACAAAAATTAGCCAGGCATGGTGGCACGCACCTGTAGTCCCAGCTACTCAAGAGGCTGAGGCACAAGAATCACTTGAACCCAGGAGGTGGAGGTTTCAGTGAGTTGAGATCATGCCACTGTACTCCAGCCTGGGTGACAGAATGAGAGTCCTCTTAAAAAAAAACAAATATATATATAAAAAATATATGTGTGTATATATATACACACACACACACAAACACATATAGGGATGGGTGGTGGTGGCAGGGAGAAAATCAAAGGATGTGCCTAGCAAATTACCATTTGTCTTAAGGAATGCTAGTCCAATTCCACAAGGAACTCTAGTCCTACATCATCTCCAGTTTTCAGTTTGAGAATGTACTTAGACGAAGTACACGATGACCTAAGGTTTGAAAATATTTCTGTTCTCTAGTGTGGAGAGCTCACTCCAATGAAACTACATACTATAAATATACAGATTAATATGCAATAGTCCAACCTATCTGTAGTAATAGTCCAGTAATTAAGTATAGTATTAAGTCTGCAGTCAAAATTCATCTACCTGTTTCTGAGCACCCTTCCTCACAGTCAAAATCTTTTCCTAGTGTGCGCATGTACACACACACACACACACACACACACACATACACAGCCTCAGATGTCTCTGGAGGAGACACCAACCCTGCTTTGACCATTTCTACCTAGACAAGGGCCTCTGTGAAACTCTATGCCCAGTTTTCCTATGCTCCCCAGTGGCTAAACTGAAAAATGCAAGTCACCAACAAGCAAAGCAACAAGCACATTCTCTAAAATGTTTTCTCTTCAAACCACTGTAAGAGCAAATACCATATGCTATTCTGCTTGGCTGGTAGCCTTTTCTTTTACTTCCTTTGGTCAGTTTCAATATTCTGCAATTTCTGGAGGCCCATGACATGCTGCTTGACTTTCTATACTCCCTTTGCACTAGTAGCCTAGGATCCCCTGGCTGCAGGGTCATGTCTGTTTACTCATCTAGCTCCCTAACTTTACTCATCTAGCTTTGCCTAATGGCAAAACTTGAGAGCAATGACCTTGTTTCATGTATCTTTGTATCTGCAGCAGTAAACACACTGCCTTGCTGACAGAAGATATTCAAAATATTTATGGAAAGAAAGAAGAAAATTTTAAAAAGAAGGAGTGGGAAGAACATTAGAAAGAAGGATGTTAGGCCGGGCATGGTGGCTCATGCCTATAATCCCAGCATTTTGGGAGGCCAAGGTGGGTGGATCACCTGAGGTCAAGAGGTCAAGACCAGCCTGGCCAACATGGTGAAACATAATCTCTACAAAAATACAAAAATTAGCCAGGCATGATGGCGGATGCCTGTAATCCCAGCTACTCAGTAGGCTGAGGCAGAATCGCTTGAACCCGGGAGGCAGAGGTTGCAGTGAGCCAAGATCATGCCATTGCACTCCAGCCTGGGCGACAGAGTGAGGAAGGGAGGGAGGGAGGGAGGAAGGGAAGGGAGGGGAAGGGAGGGAGAGAGGAAGTTAGAAAAGAGATAGGAAAAGGAAGAAGCAATAGGCACTAACTTCAGGCTCAGGAAATCTGTGTATGATTTCCTGCTACTTGCTAGCCATAAGAGTAGGAATAACTTATTCAGTGGTTCCAGTTTCTTATCTATAAGATTACTGGACTATAGTCTATAATCCCTGAAACCCCATAACCTCTAGATTTTAACATCCTATTGTTTTATACAAAGTCCACCATGCTTGTGAAAGTCACCATGACAAACACCCATTTTCAATGATATTTTCAAAAGCAAAGCGTTGACCTTCTTTACTAGTTTCTGCAGATATCATTTGCCCCCAATTTTATGTTTTGAAATATTTTGAATTTCATAACAAATACTGAAATGCAGTAATAGAACTTGCAAGTGTTATCAAATTACTATTCTAGAATCATAAGAAGTCACTCAAGGAGGAAGTCAGGTGAAAACTAGAACTGCCAATTAAGAGAATGAATTCCAATCAACCATAGTAGAAATAATGCAGGAAACACACGCATGCCAGGATAACATAAAGGAGAAGACTGTAAAATAAACATACAGTGCAGAGGTGAGATATGCAAGAGATTTCTGGTTTTCCTTGAGGCGGAGGTGATGAGAGGCGGCAGAAAGCAATCTGTGCTTAGAGAACAGAGATGTTAAGATGAATGGAGAAGTATGAGTTATGAGATATAAGAGCGATCTTGAGGTACTGCCAGACAGACTCAAGTTAAAGCAATTACTAGCGTCTGGAAGAAGTCTCCAAAGAGTTTACTGAGACTTCAGTTATTGGTCCCTGACAACTATCAGGAATGGAGCTATGACGGCCCTTTCTTCAACTTTCCTAAGCAGGAAAACAAAGGCATCTCTACCTCCCAAAAACTCAAAAATTTTAAACATTCTAAAAACACCTAAATAACATTTCCTCTAAAGATTTAGCAAATTTGGTTTTGGGTTCTTTGTGTTTACTTGAACTATATGTGGGCAAAGAGAATCTGAGGAAAAGGATTTGTCCTACTTAGCTAGTCACACGCACAACTTAGTATTCTTACACTACAGCCTCATGGGACCAAAACCCAATCCATCCACTCTAACTGTGAAAGTTGAGCCTTACCTTGATTAATTGAAGCATGGATTCACATTTTGTAGAAAGCTTACATGCCTGAGACTTTAAGTCAAAGTCAATTTGCTTAATACAATTTCTATGATACAGTATAAAAAGCATGTTCTTACAAAACAAGAACACATGAGTATAATCTCTCCCATGTCCATGACATTTCCAGATCATGAATGTGACCACTATTTGCTGACAATGCATTCTTTCAACAAGTAGTTTCTGAGCACTTACTGCATGCCAAGTACTAACCAGGCTAGGTGCTGAGATACAAAGATGGGTAAAACAGATCAGGCTTTGATAAGCTGGCTATCATGTTGTTTGGGAAGACAGCACTGCTGTCTTTCTAAAGCTTGCAGTGTCTCATCAGACATACAAGGCCTTTCTCTGCAATTGCTGTGGTATCTTTTTTTTTTTTTCTTTTTGAGATGGAGTCTCACTCTGCCACCCAGGCTGGTGTGCAGTGGCATGATCTCGGCTCACTGCAACCTCTGCCTCCCAGGTTCAAGTGATTCTCCCGCTTCAGCTTCCCGAGTAGCTGGGATTACAGGCACATACCACCATGCCCAGCTAATTTTTTGCAGTTTTAGTACAGTCAGGCTTTCACCATGTTGGTCAGGCTGGTCTCGAATTCCTTACCTCAGGTGATCCAACCGCCTCAACCTCCCAAAGTGCTGGGATTACAGGCGTGAGCCACTGCACACAGCCTTGCAGTACCTTTAATAGTTCTGATTATACAGGGAAACCCCAATTCTCTTAACCTAGAAACACAAGTGGACAACCTGTGCTTTAAAAATCTAATGAGTCAGTGCTTTCTTTCTATTTTGACTTGGCTTATGCCCTTAAGCTACTCATAAATAACACAGCAAGGAAACCTATTTATACCACCACAAGCAGCTGCAGCTTGTCAAAAAATCAACGAATTTTCTAAAAACATTTCCTTGGCTTGGTTTCAGTTTTCAGTTCATTTTATAAGGTCATCAGCTAGAGATCAGGTAAGATCTAATGAATCAGCATTCTTGCACACAACTAATGCTCTATCAGTCTCAACTTACATATTCATACATTTTTTTAAAACTAATGTTTATTGAAAACCTACTATACTTTATGAGTTGAAGATACACTGGTAAACAAAACAAAGAGCCCTGCCAATGTAGAATTAAATTCTAACAAAAAGAGAAACAGCAAGCAATAATAATAAAAATAACAAGTAGGCCGGGAGCAGTGGCTTACATCTGTAATCCCAATACTTTGGGAGGCCAAAGTGGGCAGATCACTTGAGGTCAGGCGTTCAAGACCAGCCTGACCAACATGGCGAAATACCGTCTCTACTAAAAATACAAAAATTAGCGTGGCATGATGGTGCACATCTGTAATCCTAGCTACTCGGGAAGCTGAGGTACGAGAATTGCTTGAACCCAAGAGGCGGAAGTTGCAGTGAGCTGATATCGCACGACTGTACTCCAGCCTGGGTGACACAGCGAGACCCTGTAAGTAAATAAGTATTAGAAGATGTTCAAAGTAATGATGGCTGTGAAATAAAACAGAGCAGGTTAAGAGAAATTGAGGGTGTGGAGGTTGAGGGACAAGTGAGAGGCAAGATGGAATTTTAAATAAAATGATCAGAGACTCCCCATTGAGAAGGGGGCATTTGAATAAGACTTGAAAGAGATGAAGGAGTTAGCCATACAGACATCTGGAAGAAAGACATTCAGATAAAGCCAACAGCCACAGCTACAGACCTAAGACAGGATATGCCTGGTATACTCAAACAAGAACAAGGAAGCCATTAGGTATGAAATAAAGAGACCAAGAGAAAAAGTATTAAAAGATGAAGCTAAAGAGGTAACAGAAGAGCCAGGTGCCGTAAGACCATATAAGCCATTTCAAAGGTCTTCAATTTGATTCTCACTAAAATAGGAAGCCACTAGAAGGACCTGAGGCAAAAGAATAATAGACCTGACTTGTGTTTAAAAAGGTAACTATTGTGTACTGAGAAAGTTTCTCAACACAGAAAATTTACCAAGTGCTTATTTCTAAGGTATAAAAAATTATTCCAACCTAGCATAGACAACACTATACTGGAAAATAACAAGTTGAAGGGCTAATATTACCCCATTTCAATACCTATGACAAAGTTACAGTTGTCAGGACAGTGTGGTTTTGGCAAAAGAAAAGTCGAACAAAGGAATATAACAGAGGGCCCAGAAATAGACCCACATAAATTTAGTAGTGATCTTTGACGGAAAAGCAAAAGCAATTCAACAGAGAATGGATAATCTTTTCAACAAATGGTGCTGGAACAACTGGACATCCATACGCAAAAAATACACAAATTTAGGCACAGACCTTACACCTTTCACAAAAAACTCAAAATGAATCATAGACAAAATGTAAAATTCAAAACTATAAAACTTTGGGAAGATAACATAAGAGAAAATCTAGATAACTCTCGATTTGGTGATGAATTTTTAAATACAATATCAATATTATGATCCATAAAAGAAAAAACGTGGTGGGTTGGATTCATTAAAATTAAAAAACCTCCACCCTGCAAAAGACACTGTTAAGAAAATGAAAAGATAAGCCACAGACTGAGAGAAAATATTTGCAAATCATGACTGGGCAAGGTGGCTCACACCTGTAATCCCAGCACTTTGGGAAGCCAAGGCAGGCGGATCACGAGGTCAGGAGATCTAGACCCTTCTGGCCAACATGGTGAAACCCCATCTCTACTGAAAATAAAAAACTTAGCAGAGCATAGTGGAACCAGAGAGTCAGAGGCTGCAGTGAGCCGAGATCACGCCACTGCATTCTGGCCTGGTGACAGAGCAAGACTCCATCTCAAAAAAAAAAAAATCATGTATATGATAAAAGACTAGTATCCAAAATATGCAAAGAAATCTTAAAAAAATCATAAGAAAGCAAACAACTCAGTTTAAAAATGGGCAAAAGATCTGAACAGACAGTTCACTAAAGGAAATAAACACTAGGCAAATAAGCATATAAAAAGATGGTCAACAACGTATTAGAGAATTGCAAATTAAAACAACATGAGATACCACTACACACCTATTGGAATGTCTAAAATCTAAAAAGATTACAACACCAAATGCTGGCAAGGAGGTGGAGCAACAGAAACTCCCTTTGATTGATGGTGGAAATGCAAAACAATACAGCCACTTTGAGTAGTTTCTTACAAAGCTAAACATAGTCTTACCATGTAATTCAGCAATTACACTTCAAGGCATTAACCCAAATGACGTGAGAAGAAGAAGGATACAGGAACTCTGTACTTTCTGCCTAATTTTTCTGTAAACCTAAAACTGCTCTAAAAGTCTATTAATAAGAAAAACTGATCAGGCATGGTGGCTCATGCCTGTAAGCCTCGCACTTTGAGAGGACGAAGCAGGTGGATTAATTAAGTCCAGGAATTCAGGACCAGCCTGGGCAACATAGGGAAACCCCATCTCTACAAAAAAATATAAAAACTAGCCATGTGTAGTGGTGGGGACCTGTAGTCCCAGCTACTCAGGAGGCTGAGGCAGGAGAATCGTCTGAGCCTGGGAGGTCAAGGCTGCAGTGAGCCAAGATCACACCACTGCACTCCAGCCTGGATAACTGGAGTTGCCAGCTGAGACCCTGTTTCACAAAGAAGGAAAAAAAAAAATGTATTCCTGTCCACAAAAAGCTTATACTCTTATTACTTTATTATCCATACTCTGCCCACTTCCAAAATGGGGTTAAGATAACACATATAAAAAGGATACTAAAAGTAGAAACAAAATATCAAAAATCATGTGTAATGAAATCAATACAGCTACATCAAAATTTTGGCTAAAGAGCTACTAATTGATGTTCCTTTGCTGACTTCCTTCAGTCAAGCCTCACTATATGCTCTCATTGCATATGAATCTGCCCTTTAGAGCATCCATTCCAGTGTTATAACTTAATCAGTGTCTGCCCCCAACACCACACTCCTAAGGAGCAGATAAGGGAGTTTAATGATGCAATAGTAACCAGGAAACCATCAATTTGGTAAAGAAACTGAGGTATGGAGAAATTAGACAAATCAGGAAAAGTCTCACTTAAAAATGGTATAGCCAGGATTTCAACATTTGGTCTGTTTGACTCCCAGGCCTCATGGTAGTGGTTTTACACCACAAAGTATGATATAATTTTTGTACCTAAAGTTATCTTCAAGTTGTAAAAGGCAGTGACTAAATAATTTAGCTAAGCTGAAAATCAGCTGAACTTAATTAAAAAAGATCATAATTTCTCCTAATTTCAAACCCTGCTAATACAATAAAACCCAGAGTGTGGGATGCCCTATTTTATTCCACGCATCCACCCAGAGTTGGGGGCTCTGGTTTACTACTGGATAAACCAAAAGTTGGCATCCTCAGTCAATTTACCTGAGTGCTGCAACTTAATAAGGGCTTGAAATGGTGAACCACGATTTTTTCCAGACTAGTTTTTGCTACACCTGTAAAATGGGACTCTTACAGTAAAACCTGCTGCCTTTTAAAATGAAAACAAAGGGGCCAGGCACGGTGGCTCACGCCTGTAATCCCAACACTTTGGGAGGCCGAGATGGGTGTATTGCCTGAGGTCGGGAGTTTGAGACCAGCCTGACCAACATGGAGAAACCCCATCTCTACTAAAAATACAAAACTACCCACGCATGGTGGCACATGCCTGTAATCCCAGCTACTCGGGAGGCTAAGGCAGGAGAATCGCTTGAACCTGGGAGGCTGAGGTTGCAGTGAGCCGAGATTGCGCCATTGCACTCTAGTCTGGGCAACAAGAGCGAAACTCCAACTCAAAAAAAAAAAATGAAAACAAAGAAAAATCCAGCAAGGAATCTAAATCATCAAGGAGTAAAGTAGGAATCTGAGAAAAGCTCTATTTATAAACATATCTCTTCTGGTCAATATAAACACAGTCTTAGAGCTACCACATCCCAAAATAATTTATCTTTAAAAAAAAAAAAAAACTCGGATTATACAATTACTAGGAGGAATCTTAACTATATTCCCTTTATATAAGTCTCTTTAAAAGGGAATGGAATCATAAACATTACCTTAGAAACCTGAGTATTACTTTAGAAGTTCATAAATTCTTTAACACGGGGCCCCCAATTCAGGCTAATGATAATCCTCACACTAGTATGTGACTAAAATTGTCTGCAAAGAGCAGTTGTCCAACTGACATTCTGAATCTGTCTGTAATATAATAGGTAAAGAATGTGGTGTCATTTAAGGAGACACTATAATTTCCTGTACTGAATGCAGAGTATGAAAATGTTGCTGTAATATTATTTTTTTCTAACATTTCTAAATATATAAAGCATCATCTAATAGACACAAAAGCCTTGATCAAAATATTTAAGTATATATTTTATTATTGACTACTTAAGGACAAGACGGTGAGGCTCCATTCTCCTATCTAAAAAATTGGAAATACCTGGACATTGTTTGCCATGAATACAAAGTGTACACATGTAAGAGCAAAATCAATCACAACTACAGAGAAAAAATTGCATCAAACACTAGAAATCATTAACAGTTTTTGGATCATAGCTCTCTGCAAGAATCTGATGAACCCTGTGGTCTTTTCTTCTAAATGCACACAGTACATGTATGTACACAAAACTGTACCTACAAACTTAGAAAGCACCTGACCTTTTACCTCAGCCCCAAAATTTCTAACCAGGAGTAAAATCCCTTTATAACATTGCATTGAAGAGTCACTAGACTTGTACTTTGGCCTCTAAGACATGGGCAGAATGACTTATACATAAAGTATTAATACTCCCGTAAGAAAATAAAAGAATACCAGAATTACTTATGAAAGGTTCTTCAAAAGGGAAACTGAAATAAAAGTAGGGAAGAGTAACACCCTAGCATGTGGGGTCCAGGTTATTTTAGACATGAGGATTGAGTAATGCCAAGAAAGCTGACATGTCAAAATCTCAACTTTTAAAGCAGGTATATTTTTAGGCTTCTTTAGCAGGCTTCGGTTATGTAAGTGCTTAACCATTTGGTAAAGCCAAATGTCAAACTTACATACAAAAACACTTAAATTTTCAATATAACATCTAAATTATTTCATGTGATGGAAAATAAGAATTAAAAATACATGTTACTTATTAGCTGAATCACAGGCAGAAGTTTCTTAAAGTGATGTTTTTATGTGATGATACTGCCTGTACTAGAGGAGCGTGGGGCAGAAGACTGCATGGCAGAGCAGAAACGGCACTCACTGCAAGCCAACTCTCTTCAATCTGCTCCTAGAACTGCAACTGATCAGCCATGTGACTCGGATCAAGCCATTATCTTTCAGCATCCCAATTTTTAAAACCTATGAAGTTAAAGGAATGCACTATATGACCTTTAAAACTGCTAGTTATTTTATTCTAAAGTCATCTAAGAGTATATCAAAAGTAAACAAGAATCAGGGTCAATTAGTGGAGCAGAACAATTAAAATCACAAGTCGTTTTCATTAGAGGTTATCCCACAACAACATTTCACACATAAGTGAAAATTCCTCAGGAACACTGCTGTCACAAATATTTTGTCCTTCAGAGTCACTGTGGTAGTCAGCCTCCAGGAGGACTCCCAGTAATCCCCACCTCTGTTATGCACGTCCTTACACAGTCTCCTCTCACAGTGTACTAGGGTTGTCATTGTGACCACTGGGCAAAAATGATGTTACTTCCAAGATTGGGTTATAAAAGACAAAATCTTCAGCCTGGGTGCCTACTCTCCCTCACTCTTGATTTCTTGTTCTGGGGAAAGCATGCTGTCACGTGGTGAGCTTGCTTGTGGCTTCTGGCCAACAGCAAGCAAGGAACTGAGGTGGACCAACAAGCATGTAAGCCTGAAAACAGATCCACTAACTCTGCTGAGCCTTGAGATGACTATAACACCTTGACTGCCACCTGATGGGAGACCCTGAGCCCAAAACATACAGCTGAACAATTCCTAGATTCCTGTCCCTCGGAAACTGTGATATAGTAAATATTTATTGTTTTAATCTAGTAGGTTTTGGGGTAATTTGTTATACAGCAACAGGTAACGGATACAGTCATTTTTTATTCTTTTTTTTAGCTTCTTGGACCTTATAAGTTATTGGTCCAGATTTATTTAGTTCTTTCACCCTGTCTCTTATATAACTACTCTCTATACATATACTTTTTTCATTTCCTTTGCAACCACCCAGATTTAGGTCACCTGAATCTTACTATTACAAATACCACAAAAGACTATACCACTAAGTCAAGAATCCCAAATTCAAATATATATGAGATGTTCAGGCAATGTGAAGTGGGACAGTGGTGAATATCAGGATGAATGTGCCTTCTTAGGGTGTTGTCTTCTGCTCAACCCCAACCAATTATTGCCATGTGAGCATGTGGGCCCAGTGTTGCCAGATCACCTGCTTTTCTACGAAGACCCTAAACTCTCTATTTCTATGATATTTCTCAATTTTTGAATATTGGCTTAAAATTGTTACAGTGTATAGCACAAAATACATCTACCATCTGGACTCAGCCTGTGAGCCACCAATTTCCAGCCTCTACTCTAAATCATTCTTCCTAGAATTTCTCTCAGGCTGGGCGCAGTGGCTCATGCTTGTAATCCCAGCACTTTGGGAGGCCGAGGTGGGTGGATCATTTGAGGTCAGAAGTTCAAGGCCAGTTTGGCCAACATGGTAAGACCCTGTCTCTACTAAAAATACAAAAAATAGTGAGGCGTGGTGGTATGCCCCTGTAATCCCAGCTACCTGGGAAGCTGAGGCAGGAGAATCACTTGAAGCCAGAAGGTGGAGGTTGCAGTGAGCTGAGATGGCACCACTGCACTCCAGCCTGTGCGACAAAGTGAGAGTCTGTCTAAAAAAAAAAAAAAAAAAAAGAATTTCTCAGATCTTGATTCCTCTGCTCAAAACATTTAATACTTATCCATGACTATCCATGGTTCTCTAACTGAGAAAGCTGACACTCACATACCTCTTCAATCTACCTGACCCAAACTTATCTCTCCAGCCTTATAGTCTCTACTGAAATGTTCTGTTATGGCAGACAGGCCTATCCAACACTCTCTAAAAAAGTCATTTCCCACCCACAATGTTCCAGCCAACTTGCCCCATCTATGCCCTACCCATAGCTTAAAACCAAACCAAATATCACTTCCTCAGGTAAGACTTCCCTGACAGCCCATCGTCCACTAAAATCCTGCAACAAACTACAGTCAAGATATTCATTTAGCCATTCACCACATATCAGTTCAATGGCTCTTTTACTGCCATCTCGAACTTTTCTTTGAACCCTGCATGTTTATCTTTTCAGACATTTATATTGTTCACTAACTATGATGAAATATGCTATCTACAACATGCTGAATTCAGTTCACTTCAAACCATAATTACAGAACACCCAGAAGTCATCACCTACTAAATTCTGTGCAAAAGATTATACAAAGAAGAAATACAAGGCTGGGCATGATGGCTCACGCCTGTAATCCCAGAACTTTGGGAGGCCGAGATGGGCGGATCACCTGAGGTCGGGAGTTCGAGAGCAGCCTGACCAAAATGGAGAAACCCCATCTCTACTAAAAATACAAAATTAGCTGGGCATGGTGGTGCATGCCTGTAATCCCAGCTACCCAGGAGGCTGAGGTAGGAGAATCGTTGGAACCCAGGAGGCAGAGGTTGCAGTGAGCCGAGATGGCGTCATTGCACTCCAGCCTGGGCAACAAGAGTGAAACTCTATCTCAAAAAAAAAAAAAAAAAAGGAAAAGAAATACAAATCCCTGACATCCCGAAGTTCCCAGATTCTTGCGAAAGCAAGATGCAAACAGCTTCAATAGTACAGTGTAATAAGTTTTGAAGGGAAAATATACAAGAGTAACTAAATTCTCCCAGGAAGAACAGAAAGAACAAGGAAGAGATTATAGTTGAGCTGGGACAGGAAGAACAGTTTACTAAAATAAGCCTCTCCTCATCCTCTTCAGCCAAGGGGCATCCTCTAAACAACCCTAGCAGTCTCCGTTAAACTCAAGCACACCTGCATCCATAGCCAGCATCATTACTATCCACAAACTTTTAGGCTGCTTTGTTTATTTAACCTTGAATATCTCCTTTTTATCTCTAAATGGAACTGTGGCCATCATAATTACATAAACAATGTGTACCAAAAAGTATTTCACTTACTAACTAAAACTGCATCTAAGTTTTATAAGGTATGATTTCAAAATAGCAGTATTACTCTTAAAGATAGATGGCAAAACATTTCAAAGGCCCAGTGCTTAGATATTGGTTTCTAATATCAGTTTCCAATAAGAGGAACCAGGGCTCCTTAGAGAAATGGCTGATTGCAGGGTTAGGGGAGAAAATATACAAGATGAGCCTGGAGCACCTTGGAATGTCAGAAAAGGAAGGAAGTGCTCAAAAAACAAAGCAACGGAGCATAGGGAAAGCACACAGGAGCAAACTTGAAAGAGCTCCCAATGGCCAAAGCTAGAATAATTTGAGCAACAAAACAAGTAACATAACATTGGATTATAATCCAAAGTATAAATATCCACAAGTCCATATTGACATAAATAAGTGACTGAATGAATTAAAAAATTAGAGAAGAAAGAAGTTTCCTTCACACAAGAATCCAAATAATTTATGCAGATATTCTCCTCTCAAGGATGTGAAACTTAATTCCCCATCCCCCATTGTGGGCTGCACTTACAGTGCTTTGCTTCCAAAGAATAATGTAAGTAAGGATGGGGGAGGAAAGAAACCTGGCAAACTGTACTGCAGTCAGGTAATCAAGAATAATAACATCACAGTGATGAGTCATGTGGGTAGCACCTACCCTTGATAAGATATGTGAATTGATATGTTAATAATGGCATTTCACCTCTGTGGTCTTCCTTGCAAAGACCCATAACCTCAATCTAACCATAGGAAAAACATCAGATAGACCCAAATTGAAGGACATTCTACAAAATACCTGACCACTACTCCTCAAAACTGTCAAGATCATCACAAACAAGGAAAGTCTAACAAAATGTCACCGACCAGAGAAGACTACAGAGATATGACATTGAAATGTAATGTGGTATCCGGGACAGGATGCCAGAAGGCAAAAAAACAAAAAACAAAAAAACAGACATTAGGGAAAAACTAATGATACTCAAATCAAATATGGAATTTAAAGATTATGTACCAATGTTGGTCTATTAGTTATGATACATGTACATACTAATTTAAGATGCTAACAATAGGAGAAATTGGACACAAGGTGTTCAGGAACTATCTGCAATATTTTTGCAACTTTTCTGTTGCAAAGATCTAAAATCTATCGTAAATCTAAATCCATTACTATTTAACACTATTGTAAAATCTAAACTATTCTAAAATTAAAAGTTTATTAATTTTTTTTAATTTCAAAAGGATCACATATTTCAAAAACTTTCCCGAGTGAAAAAGAGGACTCCAGACTTATTAAGATTCATAACAAAAAACATTTTTAAAAAGGCAAACTCTACACCTAAATTATTTATTTTTATTTTCAAAATATTTTTTAAAAACTTACTGGCACTAAACAACCTTTGTCATATCCAGAGATTTTATTTTGAATGGCATTACAAAAGCAAATTATTTAAACATCACAATCAAATCAAGACTTGAATCTCATCAACATACCAGGAAAAGTCAGTTTTGAGGAGACAGACATTGTGACAGCTTAATTTGAAATTTTAACAATCATAGTAATGGAACACACACACAAAAATACTGTCTGGTCATCCTAACAGGGCCTATTATGTTTTATAGATTAATTGGCTAGAAATTAAAAACGAATACTGCTCATCTTCATGCAGAGATAAAAATGCTTATCTTTACTGCTGATTATTCTTTACTTGGCAGTGGCTCCTAACACTTGACTTGAATTAACCCTGGTTTATCTAAGGAAGTACAAGACATTTATGTTTAAGGCAATCCAACAAATAGGAAACCCTGTTTCTGAACAAACTCTGAATCAACTAAGAAGTGAGATAAAATAGATAAGAAGTAAGAGAAATAAGTTAAATAGATGGATAAGAGAAATATGAAGGCAAAAGACGGAGCAAAATATTATTAATTAAAGAGTCTACTTCCAGCGATGATCCATCCCCCCATCTCCAAGTCTTGAATTGTTACAAGATGTAGTCTTTACTGCTTTCAGGTTCACCCATTTCTTAGACATCCCTTGTATTTGACAGATGTGTGTTTGTTCTATTAGCAGATACTAAGCCTGCATTCTTCAGAATTTAACACTAATCCTGTCTGGCCATTTACAATGTTTGACTTCCTGATCACCTCATGATAACAATACCCTAAGAACCTACTTGCTGTTTCCTATGTGTTTATGACCAAGCCCTATGGTTGCTGATTATTACTTCCTTTGATATCATGCCCCTAACATCCCAGTCCCAGTACCTTTTTGTTTTGTTTTTGAGACAGAGTCTCACTCTGTCACCCAGGCTAGAGTGCAGTGGCATGATCTGGGCTCACTGCAACCTCCGTCTCCTGGGTTCAAGTGATTCTCCTGCCTCAGCCTCCCAAGTAGCTGGACTATAGGCACCAGCCACCATGCCCAGCTAATTTTTGTATTTTTAGTAGAAACAGGGTTTCATGTGTTGGTCTCCAACTCCTGACCTCAAGTGATCTGCCTGCATCAGCCTCCCAAAGTGCCGGGATTACAGGTGTGAGCCACCACACTAAGCCCCAGTACCTTTTTAACCTAAGAAGAACCTAGGAAGTGCCAAGTAAAGGATACTGAGAGTCCATCAATGAGAGGACAGAAAATCATCCATCACCTCAATGTGGGCCACGTGATTCCTTTTTAAAATTAATGCATACTCTGAACTAAGGTAATGGCAATAACTAATATTCACTGGATTATTAGTCACCATCTGCCAGGCACTGTTTCAACATATTTACATGCAACAAATAATTTCAGCTCACAATAACCCTACGAAGTAGGTACAATCACTGTTCTCATTTTACTGGAGGCACTGTTCTCATGTACTGGAGGCACAAAAAATGGTCAAACTATCAGAGGATAAGAGAACTGAGAACCACTGAGGGAATGTGAATTCTTATGCTCTCTCAGGGGCATGAGGTGGTAGGATAGACTCTGCATGCTGAGCACATATAGAGAAATGCACTATAACGGAATGAATAATATTCTATTCACACACAAAAAAAAGGATGTGTCTATTTATTATCATCTCTTCTTTTATTTCAGATGAGTAAAGTGAAGCTCAAAGAGATGAAGTAATTTAGCCAGGGCCACTCAAACAGAAACTTGACTTCACTTGCAAGTACAGGATTGAGTCCAACAAACTAGACTAAATAGTCTACATTCCTAGACACTATACAAAATGATACAAAATAGCTTGAAGTATTTTATGGGCTGAAGTACTTCAACAGCTAAGACAGGCTGCAATTCTCACCAGGTTTGGCATGGACAAATACGAAATTGTAACACAAACCACAAAAAATAATAGGTAGACTTCTATCCTTTAGAATTAATATCAAAACTTATAGAGAAGCACAGTAATTAACCATAGTAATTAATCATTATGTTTGAGTGATTAATAACCAAATAAATGCCAAACTTTGTTTTAAAACAACCATGGTTATTAGATTCTAACATGAAAGTGTTTAATAACTTCTTCTATGAAAGTAAGTAGTCTAAAGTTAACTTGATTAAATGAATATTAGGTAAGAAAAATGCAACTTCATGAAGTACATATTCTCTTAAAAATCAGACTTTGAGGCTGGGTGTGGTGGCTCACACCTGTAATCCCAGCACTCTGGGAGGCCAAGGCGGGTGGATCACCGAGGTCAGGAGTTTGAGACCAGCCTGGCCAACATGGTGAAACCCCACCTCTACTAAAAATACAATAATTAGCCAGCTGTGGTGGTGGGCGCCTGTAATCCCAGCTACTCGTGAGGCTGAGGCAGGAAAATCGTTTGAACCTGGGAGGCGGAGGTTGCAGTGAGCCGACATCATGCTATTGCACTCCAGCCTGGGCAACAGAGCAAGACTCCATCTCAAAAAATAAAAATAAAAAAAATCAGACTCTGAAAACATTTAAATTTAAAACGTATTAAGTTCTTTTTTTTTTTTTTTTTTTTGTCACTCAGGCTGGAGTGCAGTGGCACAATCTCGGCTCACTGCAGACTCTGCCTCCCAGTTCAAGCAATTATCCTGCCTCTGCCTCCCAAGTAGCCAGGACTATAGGTGTGCGTCACCACACCCAGCTAATTTTTGTATTTATTTTAGTAGAGTTGGGTTTTCACCATGTTGGTCAGGTTGGTCTCGAACTCCTGAACGCAAGTGATCTGCCCACCTTGGCCTCCCAAAGTGTTTGGATTACAGATGTGAGCCACCACGCCCAGCCTAAGTATTATGTTCTTTATCATCAGGTAATCTGAAGATCAAAAGCTTATAAAATACCAAATTATATAAGAAACAAAATTGTGTAAGTAATAAAAATAGCACAATTAAGAGAAATATTTTGTTATAGTGGCTAAAGCACAATATGTAGAATTAAGAAATCAGTTCTGTTATTTATACATGCAAGCTACTTTTTTCCCAAGTATTAACAGTTTAGATATTTTTCAATGTCAAGATACGTTTCTGCAATACTCTATTCCAATGAGTTGATAAATGTACCATAACCTACTTAACGAATTCTCCAGTACTGAGCAATTATGATTGCTTCCAACTTTTTGCTATTACTACAAATAGAACTGTGAATCATTTGTTAAACTTCTGTAAGCATACTTATATTAAACTTCTTAAACTTTTATACACATGCTTCCTTATAATTCCTGAAAGTGGAGTTTCAGAGTCAACATGAATCTGTACCTTGTCCTGCAGAAAGGTTGCATGATTTTTAGTCTTAGTAGAAACATTGTTTTAAATGGTACAATATGAAATACATATGATTAACTTTTAAATATTTGTATTTATAACCATTAATATATAGTGGTAGAGTGGTTCACACCTATAATCCCAGCACTCTGGAAGGCCAAGGATGGAGGATCCCTTGAGACTAGCCTCAGCAACATAGTGAGACCCTGTTTCTATAAAAATGTTTTTGTTTTTTTTTTAATTAGCCAGGCATTATGGGAGGCTGAGGCAGGAGGATCATTTGAGCCCAGGAGCTCAAGGTGACAGTAAGCTATAATCACACTACTGCACTCCAGCCTGGGCAACACAGTGAGACCCTGCACCTAAAAAATTAAATAAAATTGAAAAAATATATATATAGTTATATATGCATAGGTACACACCTCCATTATACAAATGATACCTTTTAAAATGCTGTGCTTACTTTTATTGTAGTAAAACGATCACAACATAAAATTTACCATCTTAACTGTTTCTAAGTATAGTTTATTAGCATTAAGTATATTTATAATATTCACATTATTGTGCAATCAATCTCCAGAAGTTTTACATTTTGTAAAACTAAAACGCTATACTCGTTAAACAACTCCCAATTTCCTTCTCCCACAGCCCCTGGAAACTACCACTTTAACTTTCTGCTTCTATGAATATGACTATTCTAGATGCTTCATGTAAGTGGAATCATAAATATTTGTCTTTTTGTGACTGGTTTACTTCACTTAGCATAATGTCCTCAAGGTTCATCCACACTTTAGCATGTGTCTGAATTTCCTTCCTTTTTAAGGCTGAAGATATTCCATTGTATATGTACATATGACATTTTGTTTATCCATTTACCCATCAATGGACACTTAGCTTCCACCTATTGGCCATTGTAAATAATGCTGTTAGGTACAATATCTGTGCTTATTTATAAAATATTCATACATAGCAGGAACTCTTCCTAGCCTGACCTCATAATATTTCAGATTCCAGTCTCTACCATGGATGCTCAGTAATCAATTCACCTCCAGGCAGGGATACCCTCATTTCTCTTCTTGCATAGACTGCTCCCAGGTTTTCAGTTCATACTTCTCCTTCTGTTACTCTTCCTGGACATGCTTTCCTTTGCTGACACTGGGGACTTTCCCATTATTTCTCCAGAGCTGGAATTTCTGTCTTGCCAGAAAGCATAAAAAAAAATTTTTAACCGTCCAATCATCTGTGATTTCTCATTTATACAGTTACTATCTACTATGATAGATAGTAAGTCTTATCACGCCCATTTTACAAAAGAGGAGACTGAGGCTCAGAGTACATTGGTAATTTGCCCAGTGTCACAGAGTTTGAATGAGCCAAGCCAAATGTGGACTTCAAGTCTGTCATATTCGAAAGCTTGTGTTCTTTTCACTATGCATGCCACATTTTAAAAACTGTCTTATTAATTCTCAGTCACTAACACCTACCCCAGACAAAGCCTATTATTATTCTCAGAATATCAGGTTTATGTACTTTGGATACTCAGAGCCCAGGGAGAAAACTCACCTTCTTCCTCCTTTCAGGCTTCCTCTAAGAATATGTCATTAATCACTAAATATGTCTGTGTACTGAGTTTCATTTGTTTAGAAATAGACTACAGTTTTCTGGCTGGCAGCTGGAAATCAAATATATTTTACTACCTTATTTTCAAAATTACTCATGAACTTTAAACACGCCAGGGTAAAGGAAATCTACCACTATACTAAGGAAAAATGAAAACCAGTTTGTACTGAACCATAAAACCTAAAAGTGCCCAATGATTATACTGACCAAACAAAAGAAAGCTTACAGTTGTTGTTAACAGAAGAGGTCCCCATTGCCCACACTTTGGCCAACAAGACCAAGATACCTAGATCAGGAGCTGTCCAACAGAAATGCTACTTAGAGGGTCAGTAATCAACCTAATAAACTCCTTCGCACTTAGCAAGGTTGAAGGTGAGAGACAAGACACAGAGACACATGGAATGAAAAAGAGAGGCCAACAAAGAAGGCCAAGAGAGTGGGTGAATGAGAGTAACTGATGCCAGAAGCTACCTTAGATCCATGCTACTATGTATCCTTTCATGAATCCTTTATCCTTTTATCATTTTCCAGCACCCTGAATGAATCTATGTACTTTGAATCCAAATAAGACTGGTAAGGCAGTGAGCTGAGATGGCACCACTGCACTCCAGCCTGGGTGACACAGCGAGATTCCATCTCAAAAAACAAATAAACAAACAAACAAATAAGACTGGTAAAGGTAAAGGTATAGTCACTGAAACACTGTATTGTGTATATTGTAGGTGAGAGCAATTATATAAATACAGTAATGTTGTGAACCAGAGTTCTTTCTCACTGCTGGGAACCAGGGAGATAAAAATGGGAGGTTTTTTAAAAAAGAACCCTACAGTATCAAATCTGAATAGTGAATATCAGTAATAAATGTATGATTTAAAAATTAGCTATCCACCCAGGTGCAGTGGTTCACACCTGTAATCCCCACACTTTGGGAGGCCGAGGTGGGAGGATCACTGAGCCCAGAAGTTCAAGACCAGCCTAGGCAACATAGGAAGATTCCATCTCTACAAATAATTTAAAATTAGCCAAGTGTGGTGGCACATGCCTGTAGTCCCAGCTACTCAGGAGGCTGAGGTAGGAGGATCACCTGAGCCCGGGATGTCAAGGCTGCAGCAGTGAGCCATGATCACACCACTACACTGCAGTCTGGGCAACAGAGTGAGACCCTGTCTCAAAAAAAGAAAAGAAAAGAAAAGAAAAAGAAAACAAATGAAAAGAAAGCTATCTATTTCCTAGGTATTCCTATTGAAAGGGTTTAGATGTAGTCATAATCAGCAGCAATAAACATATCTAGTGCCCAAATCGTGATTTATAATTATGAAGAACCACTGAAACAAACTGAATTCTCAGAGAAACCATCTATTCCAACTCTGGGGCAGGGAAAGCACAAAGTGAGCCTGAAACATCTTGTTGTGCCAAAAAGCAAAGGAAATGCTTAAAGATTACAGAGAATATGGTATAAGGACACAGAAGCCAGCTTTAAAAGGCTGCCACTAGCCAAACTTGGGACAATTTAATCATCAAAAATAATTGCAACGATAACGAATTCTAACACACTGAGGTTTTTTTTTTGTTTGTTTGTTTGTTTTTTTAAAGAGACAACAGTGACATTAAAGAAGAGAAAGAAGATGAGTGACAGCTCTTTTTTGTGGAAGAATGCTGGCTAATAAACAAGAAAGAAATGGTCACCATTTTTACAATTAAGTATTAATAACTCATTCAGGTAAGGATCAAGGAATACTATTAGGTAAAAAGCTTTGGGGGAACATGACATGTACAAATTTCCCAGTTTAACCATTAATTACAAGAGACAAAAAGTAGTAAAACAGGTTCTTTTACAATGAAGAAATCTTGCAGATACCATCTCAACTAAATGGTCGATTTTTTTTTTAAGAGATAGGGTCTCACTATGTTGCCCAGGCTGGCCTGTAACTCCTGGACTCAGGCAATCCTCCCATCTCAATATTCCTAGTAACTGGGAACACAGGGGTACGCCACCACACCTGGCTAAGTGATCAAATTCAACACCATCATTAATGGAATACACTGACATGTGCTTCCTGATATGCTGCAATAAGAAGTAAACACTATCACTGCTATAATAATTTTGCCACAAAGGTTCTAACCTGAATCCAATCATAAGGAAATAATAAGACAAACTCAGCTTGTGGGACATTCTATAATACAAATGGTTGGCTGGTGTGGTAGCTCACACCTGTAGTCCCATCACTTTGGGAGGCCAAAGCAGGTGGACTGCTTGAGCTCATCAGTTTGAGACCAGCCTAGACAACATGGTGAAACTCCATCTCCACAAAAAATACAAAAATGTAGCTAGGCATGGTGGCATGAATCTGTAGTCCCAGCTTCTCAGAGGCTAAGGAGGGAGAACTGCTTGAGCCCCAGAGGTCAAGGCTGCAGTGAGCCCATGATCGCACCACTGCACTTCAGCCTGGACGACAGAGGGAGACCCTGTCTCAAAAAAAAAAAAGAAAAAAGAAAAAAGTTAGGAGAGGGCACTGTTCTAGCAATCCTTATTTGCATCTTGGAGTCCTGGAGGGCGGGGAAGAGCTAGAAGTTAAAGGCTGGGGAAAATCCAGGAGGGACGCATATTATATTTTAGATGGTATCACAGAATTGTTTCTTGGAGTTGAAGATGGTATTATGATTATGTAAAGAGGATGTCCTTATTCTGACAACACAAATAGTTAATTATTTAGAGACAAAAATGTCATGATGTCTAAACTTAAATTCTAATGGTTCAGTAAAAAAAAATTGAGAAAGCATGAATTTGGCAAAATGTTAACACTCAGTGAACTAAGATGACAGGTATACATAGGGTTTATTTAACTGTTCTTTCAACTTTTCTGTAGATTTTAAGTTTTTCAAAATAAAATGTTGTTCTCTTAAACTACCCATGGAGAATTCTAACAAAAGAGGTCCTAAGACAGATAAGAACACTATGTTTCTGAAAAGAAGAACAAGATTTTTTTAAAGGTTGCTTTTGGTAGTATAAAAAGTTTTAATCTGACTTTTTTTTAGTGCAGCAAATATACACAAATTTCAGACTGGCTTTCTAACTTTACATGAACATGCAGTGAAGAATGTACATATTGTCTCTGATAATAAGTAATACAATCAATTTACCAAAAAACAGTATTTTTATTAAAAGTTCCTTAAAGTGCTACGTTATCAATTCCCTTAAGGAAGAAAAATATCTTAAAATGAAACATATTTTAAACGCACAATAAAAGAATGAAAATGAGTTATAATTTATCAATTTTCTATGTGACATCACTGAGGTGTAAATGGTACCAAGAAAACAGTATTTTAAATGCTAATACAGTCATGACTGATTTAAGGAGAAAAGCCAAGTTTTTTTGGTTGAAACCAACACAGTGTTTTTAGGGTTTCTAAACCAAACCAAACATTTTATTTCAATACAGGCTGTCAACCTGTGTTGCAAGAGAAGAGTTTAAATAATTTTTCCAAATTTAACTTTCAGTCCAACTGATTGTATCAAGATCTGCCACCAACCAAAGAACACCAAGTATGAGTTACTGCTATGCTTCTGCAGACATTATACACACCAACTATTCTGACTGAACCTGAGAGCTGACTCGCAAAATAGAATCATTATGACAATCTGAGGCATTTTACCTTCTCTTTATTTTTCATTTACCACAATCATATTATTCAGTCCTGATAATACAGAGCAAATGACCTTTAGATTACCTCCACTCTCTCCTGAAAACACATTACATTGACAGTAATGGAAACTGTGTTTAGGATACACACCAACAAGGAGAAAGGAAAAGGAGTTGAGAAGAACAAAATTTGGTAGCTAGAAAGCCAAAGAACAAGTTGTACCTGACTCAACAGAGAGGTGACCCCTAAGCCAGCAGGCAGGAAAGCTGAGAGAAGCAATCTGATTCACATCTTGAAACCCCACAAAAACCCCATCAGAAAAGGATAGCAGCAGGTAGCCATGAAAGCTGGGGTGGGGTGGGCCTTGACACAGAAAGGAAAAGTCTAAGAAAGAGATTCCTCTCCCTTGCCCAACCCCCAGGAGGCTGGAGGTTTATTCTCTGGAGAGAGTAAAAGAGAGAGGGGCTCTAATTGGCATGACAAGAGACATAAATGAGAAAAGCAAATTAAGCATGGCTTCACATCCTAAAAGTTATCCTCCAGCCATCTTCTGCTTAATCAGCTCCCAAAGGTGGAGTTGAAAAGGGTACTCTCTAAGGAATATGATCAGCCCAAGAGAAAAGATCCCAAGATTCTGATCCCAGGAGTAACCCCACTGCAATGACCCAGCCAGATCATCCTATGGTAAAGGCTAAGGTTGAGAAGTCCACCACACAGACAGCGTGTCCATAATTAGCTTTTAAACATAAATAGGTACACAGCCAAGGAAGGCTTCTGAGCAAAGTCCCTTATAGGAAAAACCAGGAGGCTAAAACAAGTAATAGATTTTCAAAAACTAATTTAGAGGAAACAGAGCAAGGAAGGGAGATAAAAAGTTAACAAAAAATTATTAGTATCCTGAGAAAGGAGAGAAGATACTGCATCCTTAAATATAAACAGGATTCCACAAAAGCAGAATAATTAGAGCACAAAAAAAATGAATTCTCCAAAAAATTAAAATAGGATTACAGGAAAGGAAAACTCAATGAAAGGGTTGGAAGATCAAACTGAGAAAATCACTCTATAATCAAAAGGAAAAAGTTACAGAAAATCAGAGGAGAGACAAGCAGAGGAACTACAAATAATAGAAGATTTTTAAAATAATAGATTAGATGAACTGGAGAAAGTAAAATTTTTAATTACTAAAATTAACATAACCCTCCAGATTAATGGAACAATCAAGTACCTAGCACAATGGACAGAAAGGGACCCACATCACAGCATAGCGTCAAGAAATTTCAGCAATTAGAGACAAAGAAAAGACACTAAAACAGTGGTTCTTGACTTTGGCTACATCTTAGAATTACCCAGGGAGCTTTTCAGAAATATCTATGTTTAGGCTCTGGTCCAGACCAAGTACTTCAAAATCTCTCATACCAGGATTTGGTCAAAGTCCCCAGATAAGTCTAAAGTGAAGCCAGGGTTAAGAATCACAATCTTATAATGTCAAGAAAGAGTGGGGGAGGGAGAGAGAAGGGAAGATGATCTTGATATTTTGTAATAGCAATAGTGAAAGCCCAGAAGACAACAGAACAATCAGCGCTTTCAAAATTCTAAAGGAAAAATTATTTCCAATCTAGATAGTACCAATTAAGGGCAAGAGCATCAATAAAAAATTTTCCCAGGACACACAAAATTTCTCTTCCATGCATCTTTCCTCATGGTACTACTATAGAAGACAGTTTGCCAAAACAAGGTTGTAATCCAAGAGTCTCAAGACCACAGGATCCAGCAGAAAGGGATCTCACACAGAAAGAGGCAAACAGCATCCCTGGAGTGATGGTTACCGGTGCCCCAGGGATACGGGGCAACCACACAGAACAAAACAGAACAGCTCACAAGGTTCTATGCAGCAAGTAAGACCCAAAAAGATGCAATATCTGATGTGTCTGAATATTTGGAGAAAATAATGTTAACAACTGGGGATGAATTTATGATAAATACATAGAAAACTGAGCAAAGAAGTAAGACAATTATTAACTACAGAGCACAAACAAGGAAACTCAGGCAAGAAAGAAAAAGTCATAATTTACTCATGACTCAGCTGCGAATACCATGTACTACATCACAATAATGTGACAAAGAATAGGGATCTAGACAAATGAATGTGGTAACTACACTGGGAGAACCGAGTATGGAGAGTATGACCTGTCTAAGGGAAGAAGCAGTGAGAGTGAGCTAAATGTTCTCCTTCCAGAGAGGAAATCCAATAGATAGGACACAAAACAGAAAATCAAGAAGTAGATCCAATATATGTTATCTAGTGATGTGATTTAAATATCAAAAGAATCAGCCGACAGTGTGAAATGCTTGTCTCTAGGATGCAGGCAATGGATGGGAGTGGCAGGCGTGAGTGGCTACAGAAGCGACTACAGATTTTCGTAAGTTTTATAGAATTATTTCACTTTTAAACTATCTACATAAACAGTCTGATTAAAAATTAAATTTTAAAATAGTAAATACTGTTATATCCTATAGTAATATAACAAGGGAGGAGGAGGGAAGGAAGGAGAGAAAAAGGGAGGGAGGGGACTATAAGCAGAGTAAATCCTCATCTATTTTAACAGGAATTAAGAGCAAATGTCTGCAGTCTGCATATTTTTCTAAAAATCACAGCATAAGCATTTTATTTAGAGACACAGAAGTACCGGCATATCTCGTTTTACTGCACTTGGCTTTATTGTGCTTTGCAGATACTGCATTTTTTACATACTGTGGCAACCCTGAGTCAAGCAAGTTTACTGGCATTATTTTTCCAACAGCATGGGCTTACTTCTTATCTCTGTGTTATATTTTGGTAATTCTCATAATATTCAAACTTTTTCATTATCATTATATCTGTTATGATGATGTGTGATCACTGATCTTTAAGGTTACTCTTGTAAATCCTTTTGGGGCACCATAAGCCACACCCATATAAGACAGTCAACTTAATCAAGAAATGTGTGTTCTGACTGCTCCAACAACCAGCCACCATACCCCTGCCCTCTCTCCCTTTCCTCAGGCCCCCTTATTCCCTGAGACACAACAGTATTAAGATTAGGCCAATTAATAACCCTACAATGGCCTCTATGTGTTCAAGTGAAAGGAAGAGTGGCACATCTCTCACTTTACTCAAAAGCTAGAAATTATTAAGCTTAGTGAGGAAAGCATGTTGAAAGCCAAAACAGGCCAAAAGCTAGGCCTCTTGCTCCAAATTAACTAGCCAAGTTGTGAATGCAAAGGAGAAGTTCTTGAAGGAAATCAAAAGTGCTACTCCAGGCTGGGCACGGTGGCTCACACCTGCAATCCCAGCACTTTGGGAGGCTGAGGCAGGCAAATCACCTGAGGTCAGGAGTTTGAGACCGTCCTGGCCAACATGGCAAAAACCTCTCTCTACTAAAAATTAAAAAATGAGCTGGGCGTGGTGGCAGGCGCCCGTAATCCCAGCTACTCAGAAGGCTGAGGCAGGAGAATCGCTTGAAACTGAGAGTGGAGGTTGTGATGAAGAGAGATTGTGCCATTGCACTCCAGCCTGGATGACAAGAGCGAAACTCCATCTCAAAAAAAAAAGTGCTACTCCAGTGAATACATGAATGATAAGAAACAGCCTTACTGATGACATGGAGAAAGTTTCAGTGATCTAGACAGAGGAATTCCCTTAACCAAAGCCTAATCCAGAGCAAGGTCCTAACTTTCTTCAATTCTATGAAGGCTGAGAGAGGTGAGAAAGCTGCAGAAGAAAGCTTTGCAGCTAGCAGAGGTAAGTTCGTAAGATTTAAGGAAAGAAACCATCTCCATAACATAGTTCAAGGCAAAGCAACAATTGTTAATAGAGAAACTGCAGCAAGTTATCCAGAATATCTGGCTAAAATCATTGATGAAGGTGAATCTAAGCAACAGTTTATCAATGTGGACAAAACAGTCTTCTAATGGAAGACTATACCATAGAAGTCTCTTTATTATAGATGCCACATAGGACTTTCATAGTTGGAGAGAAGGCAAAGCCTGGCTTTAAAGCTTCAAAAATCAGGATGACTCGCCTATTAGGGACTAATACAGCTGAAGTTGAAGTTGATGCTCATTTGCCATTCTGAAAATTTTATGGCCCATAAGAATTAGGCTAAACTACTCTGCTCATGCTCTATAAATAGAACAACAATGCCTGGATGACAGCATATCTGTTTACAGAAGGGTTTAATAACTATTTTAAGCTCACTATTGAGATTGCTCAGGAAAAAAAGATTTATTTCAACTTCACTGTTGTTTTAAGAAATTGCCACAGCTACCCAAATCTTCAGCAACCACCACCCTGATCAGTCAACAGTCATCAACATCAAGGCAAGACCCTCTACCAGAATAAAGATTATGACTTGCTGAAGGCTCAGATGACCCTTGGCATTTTTTTTTTTTTTTTTTTGAAGCAATAAGGTCTTTTTGTGTTTTTTTTGTTTGTTTTGGGGGTGTTTTTTTTTTTTTTTTTGAGACAGAATCTTGCTCTGCTCCCAACTGGAGTGCAGTGGCATAATCCCAGCTCACTGCAACCTCCGCCTCTTGGGCTCAAGCAATTCTCTTGCCTTGGCCTCCCAAGTAACTGGGATAACAGGCACGCACCACCACGCCCCACTAATTTTTGTATTTTTTTAGTAGAGATGGGGTTTCACCATCTTGGCCAAGCTGGTCTTGAACTTCTGACCTCAAGTGATCCACCCACCTTGGCCTCCCAAAGTGCTGGGATTGCAGGCATGAGCCACTACGCCTGGCCAATACAATCTTTTTTAATTAAGGTATATACATTGTTCTTTTAGACATAATGCTATTGCACACTTAGTAGACTGCAGTATAATACAAGCATAACTTTTATATCCACTAAGAAGCCAAAAAATTTCTCTGACTTGACTTATTGCAATACCTGCTTTATTGTGGAGGTCTGGAACTGAACCCACAGTATCTCCAAGGTATGCCTGTAAGCACTAGACACACTTAAACATGATTTCAAATCGACTGTGGGAACCGAGTAGAGAAAACGAAGAAGAGGAACTGAAACAATTCATTTTCATTATAAATCCTTCTGTACTGTTTGATTTTGTAATCATGTGCATATAGTATAAAGTTTTTTAAAAATTATTCAAAGGTGTGTTTTTAATTGGCAACCTGCTTTATTTACTAACAATTTCTTTAGAGTTAACTCTATTGATATAATTCTAGTTCATTTTCTTAACTGTACATAGTAATAATTGCCCAACTATACAATCATTAACTTATCCATTTTAATATTGATAAGCATTTAGGTTGTTTCTGAAGTTTCTCTGTTAAAAGCAATAGCACAATGAAAAACTCCTAACCCCAATCTCCATGGTGCCTCTGATATCCTAGGACGAGAACATCCCTAGTGAAAAAGAAGCTGCCTCTCTCTAGAACAGAAAATTAGGTTTTGTCTGGTAGAAGATTCAAGAAATTCAACAAGTTTCAAAAAGTTGTAGAGAAGCATTTTCAGAGGTCTAATAGTTACAATGCCATGTATATAGCAACAACCTGATTAAAAAAATAAATAAAAAACAAAAACTCCTATCTAAGGCTGGGCATGGTGGCTCACACCTGTAATTCCAGCACTTCGGGAGGCTGAGGTAGGAGGACTGCTTGAGCCCAGGAGTTCGAGACCACCGTGGGCAACATGGTGAAACCCTATCTCTCCAAAAAATACAAAAAATTAGCCGGGCATGGTTGTTGCGGGAAGTCAGGGACCCCGAACGGAGGGACCGGCTGAAGCCGCAGCAGAAGAACATAAATCGTGAAGATTTCATGGACATTTATTAGTTCCCCAAATTAATACTTTTATAATTTCTTACACCTGTCTTTACTGCAATCTCTGAACATAAATTGTGAAGATTTCATGGACACTTAACACTTTCCCAATCAATACCTTTGTGTTTTCCTATGCCTGTCTTTACTTTATTCTCTTAATCCTGTCATCTTCTTCATAAACTGAGGAGGATGAATGTCGCCTCAGGACCCTGAGATTGTATCAACTGCACAAATTGTTTGTAGAGCATGTGTGTTTGAACAATACGAAATCTGGGCATCTTAAAAAAAGAACAGGATAACAGGGATGTTCAGGGAACAAGAGAGGTAACTTTCAACTGGCCTCCGGTGAGCCGGACGGAACAGAGCTATATTTCTCCTCTTTCATAAGCAAATAGGAGAAATATTGCTGAATTCTTTTTCTCAGCAAGGAACATCCCTGAGAAAGAGAATGCGCCCTGAAGGTAGGCCTATGGACGGTCCCTTTTAAGGTGCCCCGTCTTTTATGGTCGAAGCCAAAGGGATGAAATAAACCCCGGTCTCCTACAGTGCTCCCAAGCTTATTAGGACAAGGAAAATTCCCACCTAATAAATTGTGGTCAGACAGGTTATCTGCTGTCAAACCCTGTTTCCTGATAAGATGTTATCAATGACAATGCGTGCTGAAACTTCATTAGCAATTTTAATTTTGCCTCATCCGGTGGTCCTGTGATCTCGCCCTGCCTCCATTTGCTTTGTGATATTTTATTACCTTGTGAAGTATGTGCTCTCTGTGACCCACATCCTATTCCTGCACTCCCTCCCCTTTTGAAAATCACTAATAAAAACTTGCTGGTTTTACGGCTCAGTGAACATCAGGGATCCTGCGGACATGTGATGTCTCCCCCAGACACCCAGCTTTAAATTTCTCTCTCTTGTGCTCTTTCCCTTTATTTCTCAACCCAGCAGAGACACTTAGGAAATAGAAAAGAACCCACATTAAACATCAGGAGCGGGTTCTCCCAATCCATGGTGGCACACACCTGTAGCCCCAGGTACTCAGAAGGCTGAAGTGGGAGGATCACCTGAGCCAAGGAAGTCAAGGCTGCAGTGAGCCATGATCACACCAATGTACTCCAGCCGGAGCAACAGAATAAAACAATGTCCTAGGAAAAAAAAGACCTCCTATCTACTCACACGTGCAAAATTTTCATCTGTTCGATTGTCTTCAAACTTTTTACGTTATGTTCCCCCAAAGAATTTTTAACCTTTTCCACATTTTTTAAAACATAAACTCCGGACTTCATAATTATTTCATCGGTTTTTCATTAACATTCTCTTTTTGTTCTAGGATCTCATCCAGTACAACAATGCATTTAGTTGTCGTATCTCCCCAGTCTCAAAGGCTGTTTTTCACTTACACTCAGGAGATACTTGTTTAAGCATGGTCATTTGTATAAACTTAACCAAAACATTTAACTTCTCTAATCAGGTCTGTTTGCTGTAGAATAAGGAAATACCGCTATCTGAGAATATCTAATAAGATAATAATATGAAAGGGCCCTATAAACTGTTTTCATACTGGGAGTGTATATTTGCTTAATATGTATTATTCACAAGCTAGTCAAGAATCTGAAATGTCTTCTCTTATAAAATGTCCAGAGAGAATTAAAATTCTCTCCCCGCCACCCTGCCAAATATACAACTTCATCTTTATAATTACATGGAGAACCCAAAGACTCTTAAAATGTTCATAAAGGACTTACATATAATAAGATGTCTGAGAAGCCCTAGGGGAAAAAATCATAATGTAAGCCTAAAGAAGTGATAATATAAAATTTATTTAATGTTCTAATCTTACTAATACAAGTCACATAATAAATTTTTTTGAGTCTTGCTCTGTCACCCAGGCCGGAGTGCAACAGTACAATCTTAGCTCACTGCAACCTCCACCTCCCAGGTTCAAGCGATTCTCCTGACTCAGTCTCCCGAGGAGCTGTGATTACAGGCATGTGCCACCACACCTAGCTAATTTTTGTATTTTTAGTATAGGAGGGGTTTCGCCATGTTGGCCAGGCTGGTCTTTAATGCCTGACCTCAGGTGATCATCCCAAAGTGTTGGGATTACAGGCGTGAGCCACCACACCCAGCCATACACCACACACCACATAATAATTATTAAGAGAGAAACTAAAGCCAATTTCTAATTCGTTAACATCTACCACTATTTCTACTTCTTGTTTGTTCATTCATCTATTTAATTTTTATATTTAAGGAATAATCCGACTGAGCATTATAAGCAGAATGAATGATGACACGGAATTAACAACGTGAGTACCCTATTTAAATATTTATAATTCTATAAATAATCAAAATTATATTTTCTGATATCCATGGACAATGAGCAACAATTTTCTTAGCTCTATGAATTTAAGTACCACTTTTCTTAAAACTTTTAGGGAAAAAATGTAAGTCAACCTTTTAAACTTGGTAACAGGAGACTCAGCCAATAACACTTCAACAAAGTGTAGCATGTAAGATTTTAATAAATATTTTTGTTTGGGCTTTAATACTACTAGTTTTTTTAAATATACAAACTATGAAGATCCTAGTAGGATTCAACCACTGAGAATTATATCAAACATTGACTACTAACTGCTAGCTAGACTCTAACAGGACATTAAGACAAAGACATCTTTTAGGACAAAGCATGAGCTCATGGGAACGTACTAATTTATCTGATATAGCACAGTGCCCTACTTTTTAGTAGCAAGACCTTTCCCTTGCTCTATACACATTACACCCATTCATATCCATGGGAGCCTGATGCAGGAAAGGAGCACCATGTGGCCTCTTGGAAGGAAAAAATTTATGTCTGCTTTTGAATGTTGTTTGCCACCTGGAAGCCAGCCAATCCAATATAAACATCCCCATTCATAAGGCACTGGATAATTCCTTGTCTTCAGTAAATTCCAGACTTTTGAAAAGGTCAAATTCAATTTGAGAAAAGGGAAATCATTATACTTTAAGAAGGCCCAGAACATAAAAAGAATATCATACATTAAAAGATAGTACAGTACTGACAGATAATCCAAACTACTGTAGCTGAGATGAAAATCTGCAATAATAGCTGCCATTTGGGGGCTGTTTCTAATGTGTTAAGCGTTGAGCTAAATGCTTTACATAAATCATCCCATTTGATTCTCACAAAAATCAGGGAAGTGGATGTTATCCATATTTTGCAGGTGAGGAAAGTGAATCTTAGCTTAATTGGCAGAACCAAGATTGTAAAACCCTTGTGCTCCTAAAATACTACAGCACACCTAGCACTAACTCTAGAACAAGGGCAATAATATTGGTCAAGTGTCTGGATATAGCCTATTCCTTGGGAAATAGCTTTTAAAATTTATGCTGCAATCTTACTTGATAACTTTGCTTAGTTTTCCAAGGGCGTTGTTTTTTTCTTTCATAATATCTATCATAGTGACACTATTGATTAAATACACCTTCAGTTTCTTAAATGTTAAGGAGACTGCAAAATATGAAAAAGAACAATAGAATAGCCTATAATGGGACAATGTGAGTACAAGCATCTTCCACCACCATCTTCTTTTGATATAATTATCAAACTTTTCATGCAATCATTTTCTGCACTGCCAGAGGCAGAGCTCCCTTTCAATAAAAAAGATATGAGGAGATGCTTTTCCAACTCCCACAACCCCTGATGTGAATCTTACAGGCAGACCAGGCTGGCCAACAAAGTCAACTCCCATCCTGACAGACCAAGAGTTCAAATACTTTAATACTGTGGTAATCCCGACATTTTACATTATTCTAAGATGCCTTCTGTTAAAGCTGAAAACAACTCCCTAGGAAGCAGTGCCACAGGAATTTCTGTAGTTCATGGAAAAATCTGAAAAGCACAATTTCTTTGTAACCCAATCTCCAAAAATGGGAGATTTGAAGTGAAGATTTGTGTTAGAAATAAAGGCAGCTTTCCCATCACATAAATGAAAGCTAAGAACAAAGGTCAAGGGTCACAATCCCATTTCACTGAATCTGAAGTCCTCAATACCAAACATATGACCAAATTCAGTCTTCCAAATTGTTACAATTTAGCTGGGTATCTTTACTGCGTAAATTTGAATATATTGTTTAAATCATAGATTTCATTTACAAAATCAAACTACCAAGATACAGGATACACTAAGGTTATATATTGCATAATTAAGTAGCAAAACATCCCAAGAGTTCCAACTACAATTAGATCTATGTCATAAGGATTGAATGCATGGTAATCAGACAGATCATCTGTGACTCTGCAATGAGAAGGATTTAGACAATTTCCAAATTCTGAAAACCCGGTTATTGCAATGCCTTTGAAATACAGTTCTAGGAAAAGAGTCATTAAGTAACATTAAAAATAAATGTTAAAAAAATTTAAGGTATGACCCTAGTTTCACAGAGATAACTGTTTTGGTATTACTAAAATTTATTATTGATACTATATACTGATTTAAAGAGAAATAACATGAAATATTATATTGCTTGCTCCAAAGAAATCTTAATATATCTTAGCCTCTTTTGACAATTAAAATCTGCTGAGGCTCAATACAGGTTTACCTAAAATTCCACTGCAATAGTACATTTTTTTAAGACCACATCATACAAGAGACAATGCTCTAATGACCATATTAAAGAAGTCCCATTAAATACATTTGCGCAGAGAAAATGAACATAACTGTATTAAGCCAAACTGTAATCCTCCCCAGATCTTGTTAGAGTAAGCCTTTATTCTGTTGATAATAATTATCAGTAATCCCTTACAAACAAGAACACTTCTCGCCCATGACTGATTCATAAAAAGTAGAATCAGCATGTTTTGCTACTGTAGTGTCATTTCAGGCTGAGGTTGCTTAACTGATTTTGAATTCACTTTACAAGATGAAAAAATAATATCCCTTTTAATTCTAAATTCTTCATTACATTTCATTTAGGGCACAAAATTGTGAGTGTTTTGATTATATAAAGATCATTTCCATATTTTTAATTTTATATTTAATTTTAAACATTTAAATAAATATATACGTATTCTACAAATCATCATTCATTAAAATTACTCAGATTATTTTTGTCTTTAAACAAGGTCTAAACAACTGACAGTTCTCAAGTTAAGTTGATACATAATTCACAAATCATGTGCATCATGCAGTTTCTAAGGAAACTGAATCAGCTGGGACTGGGGAAACAAACGAGGCAGCCAAGAGTTTTGATTTCCTATGTGGCCGTCAGCAAATCAAATACCTTCCTTATGACTGAGTTAGTTTATATAGAAACAAGGTAAAATACAAGGTCTTTGGAAAATCACATTCACTACTGAATGACAAAATTTCCATGTTCTCTTAAAAAATAAAACTGAACTTACTATTATCCAAAATTTGAAATTAATATCACCATGGAGTCAAAATACTATCCCTGAACTACTACAGTAGTTATACCAGCTCTTAAGTAAAAACAAACAGATTCATATTTAAAACAACAAAAACACCTTCAGTATTTCCTAGTGAAGCAGATGATTAAAGAACAAAACAACTGGTTAAACTATGAATTTGGTTAAATGATTTTTATTGAATAAAGCAAGCGTGGGATGTCACTCTTCAAAGAACTATAATAAGCTGCTAACATTTATTATCTGCCATGTGCCTACTGGCACTATTCTAAGAGTGTAACTTAAATTAATCCTCAAAACAGGCAGGTACTAGTATCATGCCCATTTCAGAGAAAAGGAAACTGATACACAGATGGGATACACGCTTTGCCCAGATTTAAACAGTTGGGAAGTGGCATATTTTGTTCTAAAACCAATACTGAATACAATGTAATCATTATTTGATGATTCAGAAAGGAATAGAATATTTAGTCCCAAATACAGACTCTTTCTGAAGCTAAATCATGACTGTACAAAAATGTAGACACCACACAGGCGCAGATGTCCCAAATCTCCCCATGAGAAATTGCTTTGCATTTTCTGAGAGTGCTGAGATGCAAACCTCATCAGGATGGGGGCAAGTGACAAGGTTCTGATTTCAAAACAATGGACTTTCTGAATTCATAAGACTGAGAATCACAGTGTAACAAGAAGTTGATTTAGTCATTATCAAATTATTTTCACATCTCATCTTCTAAAAAGTTTTAAATAAAAAATATCCTGTTTTCTCCCCCACTTTCCCATAAATGAGGCAAAATTTAAAAATACATATTCTGTGTAAACACATAAAATATGTTATTCTAGTAAACTTAAGCTATTGTCCAACCTACAAAATACTCAAGTGGAAAATGGGGTGATTGTGAGCTAGCCCCAAACTCTGAAAATTAAACTCATAAACACATACTAGGAGAGATTAAGACAGTGACAGACAAAAAGAGCAAAATCTTCCAAGCAAAAGTAGAAAGCAATATTGGAAAATCAAAGGACAACTGGACTAAATGCAAGGAAAGCTGTGGCCTAATCAATGGTATTAACATAATCCAAAGAAAGAATGTGTAAACAGCTACAGCTGGAGAATGGTAGTGTGGAGTAGAGAAAAGAGAGGCCCTAAGAGCAAGCGTTTGGCAGTGTTCATCAGCCATGCTGACCATAAACGGAGCCCTGAGCAGCTGCTACGAACCATCTGGTTGCTGGGCAAGAATAACTATTTGGCAGAGGTGGCTCCAACAGGCCATCACTACTTGATGGCAAAGATGGCAATGACGATAATAATGACAACAACTTGTATTGTGCAGTAAACTTTTTGCCGGGCATAACATTAGGCCTTTAACATACATCAATTCACTTAACTCTTAGACAAAACCAGTGAGATATTATCCTTATTTTATAGACAAGGAAGATGAGGCTCACAGAAGCTAAGAAACTTGCCCAAGGTCACTTCATAAGTGACAGAGCCATAATTTGAACCGAGATATGAATCTGTATACCTATAACTCTACATGCCTATAAAGATGGCTGAGAGAAATTAAAGGAGACCTAAATACACACTATGTTCATAGATCAAATGACTCAATATTGTTACTTGTGAATTTCTCCCCAACTGGTCTTCTTTTCTTTGAGACAGGTTCTCACTCTGTCCCCCAGGCTGTAGTGCAGTGGCACAATCTCAGCTCACTGCAACCTCTGCTTCCCAGGTTTAAGCAGTACCCCCATGTCAGCCTCCCAAGTAGCCTGGACTAGAGGTGTGTGTTTTTTGTAGAGACAGGGTTTTGCCATGTTGTCCAGATTGGTCTTGAACTCCTGGGCTCAAGCGATCCACCCACCTTGGCTTCCCAAAGTGTTGGGATTACAGGTGTGAGCCACTGCGTCCAGCCTCCCAACTGATTTTTAGACTCAACACAATTACAATCAAAATCATGGCAAACATTTTTATAGAAACTGATAAACTGATTTAAAAATGTACATGGAAATATAAAGGAACAGACTAGCCAAAACAATTATGTAAAAGGACAAAACTGGAACTCACATTACCTGATTGAAACATTTAAAGCTATCATCATCAAGATAGTGTGGTAATGGCATAAAATTAAACACATGGGTCAACGGAACTGAACAGGGTCCAGGCAGACCCAGCAATACAGGGTCAACAGATTCTTCACAGAGGTGCCAAGGTAATTCAATGGAAAAAAAGACACTCTTTTCAACAAATAGTGCTGGAACAACTAGACATTCATACATAACTAGCATATGTACCTAGCATCATACACAAAAGTTAATTCAAAACAAACCACAGTCCTAAATGTAAGGGATAAAACTGTAAGACTTCTAGAAAAAAAATGTAGGTGCATATCTTTATAATCTCGAGTTAGGCAACAACTTCTTAGATATGACATCAAAAGCACGAACCACAAAAGAAAAAAATTGGTAAGCTGGACTTCATCCCAGTAAAACTTTTTTGCTGGTCAAAATATAATTCCTATTACTCCCAATTCCATGCACACTATGGCTTCTCATATTGCTTTTCTGATAGAAAAAAAAATGTACTAGTCTTTTATCCAACATGAACGTCCAATCCACTTGGCTGTTGAATTCTTTTCACTATACGTTAATAAACTGAAGGTCTGGTTTACGCATCAGGCACCTCGGAGTTTGTTTACCTGGAAAGGGTGAGTCTCCCTGTGCTAAGAACCAGACCCTGAGCTATGATGACTTCATCCAAGTAACACTTCAATGACTTCTGGCCCACCTACCCAAGCCCTAACAAAGTCCCACAACTGTTTGTTATCATTTCTTTTGAAACCAGTACTTTGTTTAAAAAAAAAAAATCAACTGAGATTGTCCGTGCTGCTACTTTTTTCTCAAAAATACAGAAGTCTACGGGACTTGTTAATATTTGCTATTAAATACTCCAGCAAAAAAGTTTGAGGACAAAAAGAGTTGAGAGACATGAAACATGAATAGTTTGAAATAAAAACAAACCATAGCAATGCATTAATAAAACCTAATAGAGTGGGGAAAGAAGCATAAAATTCATGTTTTACATTCTTATTTTTAAAATCATGGAGAAGAAAAAAAAGATCTACCATTTACCTAATATGTTGTGACTGTTTCCGAAATGAAAATAATAAAGTTATCCACAATTGAGCTGAACCAACATTTCTTCAATAAAGAAAACTATGGACGTGGCTACTTAAATTCAGCATAGAATATTCTATTTACTTTTTGCTATTCAAATTAAATTTGATTTCCCATAACTAGTAAGATGTATTCTACAATTTGTTTTCCTGCAGTAAGCTTCAACTGAAAGGTTAAAATAAATGAACCAGTGAAACTTTTATAATCAGCAGATGGAGCACAAGCTAATAATAGAAACTAGACAACATTTCCTCCCACCTGCTGGTATTCTGTGTTTATCAGTCAGTGATAACTTCATTAATTTGTGGATAATGGTTAGTGAGCAAATTTGTTGCATGAGTCTGGTGTAAGTCTGGTTTATACTGGACTGCCTAACGTGAATCCCACAGTGCTGTGCAGCCTCCCTCATCACCCACAGTGCCCTCCATGGTCGTCTGTAATGTCAAATCACCCAGCATCTGATGGCAAAGGGAACAGCTGGGAGGCAGGATTGTGTGAGGACTCTACACTATTGACTCACTCCTCCCAAACCTCCCCACCCTCTCTTGAAAGGCACTCATCCCTCTTCTGCCCTATGATCTGCTTCTCGGTGCTCTCCCTTAAGCTTCCAAGATACTACCGCACCCCAGATTCTTTCTCTGTCTCCCACTCCAAAGTAAATCTCATCAGTCACAAAGTATTCAAGGAATGGGTTTGGTATCAGGGAACAAATCTCAACTGCCCCTCCCTGAGTGAGGCATAACTTCTGAATGCTCCAAGCATCTTTTTCTATCAGGGCATCAGTCAGGGTGCTAGCTAGAGTCTCAGGGGTATACAAATCTTTCAAACACTATTAAACAACCTTATTTCACAACCTAACCATTTGAGCGGTAGCATAAATTAAATTTCATAATGAATATTGCCATCTGATTATATTTTTATATAGTCAAACATTAGAAACCAAGGAAATTAGAGCCTGCAATATACTATCCCTCATAGTTCTACTTGAAAGAAAAAATGCAAAGCATTAAAATATTTAACGAATTTTTGGCTGATGCCTGCACACATTTAATTTAATCTCCCACCTTCCACATAGATCACTGATAAAATCATAGTAAATGTAACCATTCATGATTCATTCTGTGGCAAGATACTCAATAAAGCTTAATTACGTTTACCACCTTGAAGCAGGACAAGAGACTGGTATATTTTAGACAGATTTTTAATCACAAGAGTATAACTTTTAAATAATCTTCTTTCTGCTTCATTTTCCCCTAAGAAATTATATGAGCAACTTAAATTTTGACACGCAAATTTTCAGGAATTTTAAATATAGCATTTTTACCTATTGGCATTACTTTATTATTTTTGTCTTCTAGTAGCACTAAGTGTGTTAGCCTATAGAAAATAAAAGGATGACAACCTGTACTTTCAGGAAACAGACAAAGAGTACATTTTAGTTATAATATTAATACATTTATGGGCCACGTGCAGTGGCTCACACTTGTAATCCCAGCACTTTGGGAGGCCAAGGCAGAAGGACTGCTTGAAGCCAGAAGTTCCAGAGCAGCCTGGACAACACAGCAAGACCCCACCTCTACAAAAAAATTACCCAGGCATGGTGACGTTCCAGCTACTTGGAAGGCTGAGATGAAAAGATCACTTGAGCCCTGAAGTTCAAAGCTGCAGTGAGCTATGACTGTGCCACTGCATTCCAGCTTGGGTGACAGAGCAAGACTCCTATATCTTAAAAATATATGTATTATTATTATATATATATGTGTATGTATATCTATACACAACATGATACCACCCCTTCCAGAAATGGTGGCATTTTATAGTAATACACTGAGACTATGTCAGTTATTCATTACACATCCAACTTTAAACATCTTAATTCTAAGGAGTTTCTTGTTCAACCATGTGTAAAAGTTTGTATATTCTATGTAAAAACTCTTATGTTCCTACCTTTTAAGAACCTAATAATTTGCAAATCCCCTTCTGAAATATGTGATCATATTTGCAAATCCCCTTCTGAAATATGTGATATGTTAAAGCAGTGAGGGACATCAGATGTAACAAAATGCAAACCACACACGACATACACTAAACTCCCACCACCCCTACCAAAATTAAAAGGCAAATGATTTGTTCAAGGTCTCACAGATTAAAAAAAAAAAAGCAGCATCAGGATAACTCCAGGTACATGTGTTTTATTCCTCCTGCTACATCATGTTCTCTTCATTAAAAAGAACAAGACACAGCCTCCTTTCAGGCTAGAACACCTCAGGTTTTCAAGGAGTTCTCTGACAAGCAAAAAGCCTGGGAGAAAAAAGTAGAATGGGAAGTTGGGTATGGTGACTCTTACCTGTAATCCCAGCACTTTGGGAGGCAGAGGCAGCAGGATCACTTGAGCCCAGGAGTTCAAGACCAGCCTGGACAGCATAGTGAGACCCCCATCTCTACAAAAACTACAAAATTTAGACAGGCATGATGGCATGCACCTGCAGTCCCAGCTACTTGGGAGGCTGAGGTGGGAGGATCACTTGAGCCTGGGAAGTAGAGGCTGCAGTGACCTGTGATTGTGCTACTGCACTCTAGCCTGGGTGACAGAGCAAGACCCTTTCTCAAAAAAAAAAAAAAAAAAAAGTAGGATGGGAAGCATGTTCCCAGCTCCAACCTGAGAGACGAAGCAGGAAGTACTGGGTCCCTGACAGTAGAGAAAGGAATAAGCCAGGAAAGTCTCTCAGCTGACACCAGGGAGGGATCCAGAGAAAAGCCAGGTCCTCTCCCCATGCTACCAGAAGGAAATGAGCCATGGATCCAGCGCTGGATTTTCTGACTCGAATGAAGTAAAACCTCAGGATGCTATAGTATCATCAATATTACACCTTGATTTCCTAAGAGAACATGTTAAGGAAATGTGCTATTATGAGGTCCATTTAAGTACATTTAAAAAGAAACTTTGAAGCAAATCCATTTGTAAATTGGACACTATCTTTCATTTAAAACGGAAAAGAAAACAAACAAAACTTAAAGTTAACCCACAAGCTGATGATGAAACTGTGTCAGCCTTATTTTCCCATTTGCCTGGTAAACACATGGTGACCTGCCAAAGGTCTTTCTCATTTTCACCAGCCACAATCTGATACATCAATGCCAAGGTCACTTTGAAAACAAGAGAAAGCACTCACTTTTTTACTAACAGATAATGTGATAAGAAATATAAGCTCCTTGATAAGACAAAAATAGGCCAGGCACAGTGGTCCACATCTGTAATCCCAGCACTTTGGGAGGCCAAGGCAGGTAGATCACTTGAGGCCAAGAGTTTGAGACCAGCCTGGCCAATATGCTGAAACCCTGTCTCTACTAAAAATGCAAAAAAA
>NW_012107319.1:1231168-1262369 GCF_000951045.1 Mandrillus leucophaeus
ACTCTGACTCAAAAAAAAAAAAAAAAAAAAAGAAAGAAAGAAAGAAAAAAGAAAATATTCTATGGTAACTGATATAAATCTAACAAAAATTCTTCACAGTTCTATAATATGGATAGCATGTCTTTTAAACAGCTTACTTAATTTTATATTAGGCTTTTCTTGTTGTTTGAAACTGAAATTACTCCCTTAAAAATAAACTCAAATGTTTTTCTAGCTGCTAAAAAAAGACAGAAGTGAAAGAAATGTCTTCATCAGGTCATAACTCATCCTAATTAAGATGAAAATTTACTAATAAATCTAAAATAAAATTTTTCAGAAAAACATCTAAAAATAGTAAACCTGAAACATAAACTGTATTCTATAGGAGGATAAAACATCCTGAGGTAAATGTTATAAGGGGTGAAATATTTCAAATAAGAGATCTAAACTAAGATTTACTTGCCAATAAAACAGTTTTTAATATTCTGAAACATTTGTGCTAAATAAAGTAGACAAACGTTTTAAATGTGGGACATTATTGAAAAATCTCAAATTCTGCTGTAAAACACTGGAATGAAACAGTCTTGAATATCAAACCTCAGAATATGCTACCATATTACAACCCTAAATGCAAATATTCTCATTTAAAATGTCCACTTACAAAGCAAATACTTTTTAAAATTCGATGTTAATATACTTAATTCTTATACTTAATTCTTATGCTATTTATTAAGAAATACAAATTTGCCTTAAAAAAACTCCAGTTCTTTTACCTACCAACAGTTACTCTTTTACAATACGAATAAAACACGTATAAATAATAAAACTAGTTTCCTACTATTTAAAAAGCAATTAAAATATAAATTTGAGATACACTTTTGAGAAAAACATTCTTTTAAGCTGGCCAACTTTCAGAAAAACAGTTCTTAATGGATAATTGCTATAGGAAAGGAGGGGAAACGAAAATTCAAAAATGAGATGGTGTTTTTGTGGTTGCTCCTTAATATTTTGCTATTTGTTTTTACAGGTCTATTCCTTCTGTGGAAATTTTTCTAATCCATTATACTAGAGTTTCATTATGATGCTGTTCTTTGGAATTCAAGATTATATGACCCAAGAAATTAAAACTTCAATCATTAAGAACCTTATAGGTATTAAAACAGACCTATCTTATTTTAAGCATGAGAAAAAAAAGTTACCACGTAGTTGAATAAATAAAAATCTGTATCTTTCATTACTCATTTAAAGAAATTACTAAGTCTACACATGCTTTTTGTATTACTAACTCAAAAATACATTGATTCTCAAAGAGAAAATAAAAACAAGAATGCAGTAATTGTGAAGGTCTCAATATACAGACAAAACTACACATTATTATTTATTATATAAACAAATATAGGTTCACATAATGAAGACATATTTCTAAATTATTTCATTTTTAAATACAAAATTCATGTATGTGGAAAATGAGCAAAGAAAACAAACTATTTCACTTTGTTAAGTTCTACCATGACACATGGCAGTTTTGTATGAAATATGATGCTATTGCTCACTAAATAAATAAATAAATAAAAACACTCTTTGATCAAAATCCTTCCACAAATGGAAGGACTGAGAGAATGACAGAAGGCTTCCACTTGGGGATGTTGCTGCATTAAAAATTAGCAGACACCGTCCTGGTGACAGAAATAGCACCTGCCACTAACAGCCCTGCAGAGCAGGATTTAACCTCCTAATAAGTCTATGACAGACCAAAGAAAACACTTAATTTGAGGCATCTCTTTTTCCACCCTGTTCACAATGCAGCAGTTTCCTTCAACAGCATTTGTCACAGCAAGTTACAGCTGTGCTTTCAGAAAAGAAAAGCCTAATTGCACCATGCCACAGAACTATTAAAAGCAAGCCCTGAAAAATGAAAATGAACTCTCTACTCTTAAGATGTTTGGCAGAAGACTCCAAAGGTAACTCTAGAGGTATATTTGGTCAAAAATAACTAACAGTATCTTTAAAGTTTAATTGCTGAATCAAAATATTATTGAACAAAAACAGTTAGAGGCATAATGTATGCTGAAAGCTTTTATTTGTTTGTTCAGTGGTACTCCCACCATGTTCCAAAATGATTTGAAGTCACTTACAAAATTACAGCAAGATAAATGAGAGGCAGGATGGTGGCAGAGACAGCACAGTGTAGGTGAGACATGAGGGGACAAAGGCTGCAGAGCTACACAGCCGAGGTTAGAATCACTGCTCTGCCACTCACTATAGTCCAGGTGTGGCCTTGGCCAAGTCACTTATCCCCTCTGTGCACCCAATTCCTCATCCATAAAATAAAAATTATAATGCTTACTTCATGGGGTTATTATGCAGATTAATTTAACATATACAAAGCATTTAGAACAGTATCTGGCAAGCAGAAAGTTTTATAGAAACATTAGCCTGAAAGAGAAAAGTAGGGAGGAGAATAGGGTATGAATAGAAAATGGAGCTATAAATAAGGCCAATGCACACAGCTTCCTATAATGTGCAGTATATATAAGACTTGTTTTTCTTTTATTCATAGTTGCCTGTCACACCAAGGTATACAAACACAAGTTCGAAATTTGAGGCATTTATAACCACTTTATTTTTACAGGGCAGGACAGCTTTAGTATATCATGTGTACATTGAGCAAGTTAATTAAGCACTGTATTTATCTAGCTCGAGTTTGTCATCTTTTTCCAAAAAGGATTATGACCAATTCAAGCAATTTTTAAATCACAGAAGTACTCCGCTTTTAGAACTGGGTGAAAGGTCTGTGCACATGCCCTTTAAAGATGATCCTCACAAAGAGATATGGAAGATGCCTCTGAAGCCCAAGTCCCAGCATCTCTGCCTCCCCTAAGTTCAGAGCTTGAGCCATTTCAGAGGACACCAGGAGTGCAACTAAGGTTAAACTAGAACAGCTGACCCTGAAAGTAGATTATAAAATATTGTAAACATCTGGTTTCCCACTGTAATTTAAATATTTTAGTCAATAATGACACAAACAATATCAACTATATTAAATGAAAAACACTGCAAGACTATTAAATAAAATGTGTTTTAATCTACTATTAGCAAATATTTGCTAGCATCTAAATAGACATTAGGCATTCAGGACACAAAGATGATTTCATACAATTTGGGTATTTGATAACAAAATGATGAAAGATCACGGTCTCATTCCCTGACTCTGAAGAAAAGTAAGACTGAGTAATTTATTTTGCTTTTCTTTCTTCCTCCACTTTCCATGAGATTTTAGGGTTCTAGCAATAAATGTCTGTACAGAGCATCTCTGATCAAAGAGGCAACTTTAGGGTAGAAAAATAAACACCGTGAAGGGAGTACTCCCTCAATCTCATTAATATCACAATCTCTCCCCTAAAACTGCCTGCTGACTTAATTCCAATTTTATATCCCCCTTGACTGAAGTCGGTTCAGTAACATGAGGTAAACTCAAAGTCACAGGGGTTAATCAGCTGATGAAAATTTAAGAACCTTGACTGCTTACCTGATATTTTTTTCTCTTCCTGTAGCGCCAAACTAATGCAAAAAGTACTTCAATACTCTTTGAGGAGAACAGTGAGACCTGTTTCTATAGCCTGTTTAATACTCCCTTTTTTGCACACAGGAGAGGCTTCATCCACTTCATGCAGATTCAGCAAATAAAGAGATTTAGCAGAGCACCCAAAAGCTGTGGCATGTGTAAGCACACTTATCTTTGTCCCTAATGTATTATTATAGGCCTATGGTTCAATTGCATAGCAACAGCACTCTTCTGTAATTGTTCTGGTTGCTTATTACAAGCATCCTTGCAGTTCATTAACAAGTCTTATCTATGAAATAAACAGTACCAAAGGAATCCCCTATTGCATACAGGACTGAGGTGATGGTAGTTAGCAGGAGACACTCAACAAGCCTCAAAGTTCACAGTCTGGTTGGTCTATGTTTCCCTTAATTTCAAATTTCCTATGTTCATAAATATATTCTAAGTAAAAGGAGAAAGCTATTTTAAATAGGCTGATTTTTTTTTTTTTTTTGCTTTTTGTATGCTCTTCAGAATATTCCTACCATATACAAAGTACAGCTTGTTAGCAGTAATGTTCATATTTATTTTTAAAATTCTCTCCTTCATAGTCTTTGCTAGATTACAATTTCACAATGTTCCAAAAACCAAGTACAAATGCAGCCTCTGTGAGACCCTGGTCAGAGAACTCACCTACCAAGGAATGCCCAGACTCTTGACCCATGGAAATAGTGAGATAATAAATGAGTGTAGCTTTAAGCCACTTACACACACACACACACACACACACACAAATATTTTTTAAATTAAATAGTTTATGAGGTATCATAAATATTTTTTTAATGAGGAGGGAAAAAGAGAGGACTAAAAATACTTATTAAAAAAACTAACAAGGACTATTACTTTTCACTCTGGCATCTCCCTTTCTAGCGTCTCTTCAGATAACCTTACTGATCTAATATTATAATTTTCTTAAATGAACAAGAATAGAAATAGTTCTATTAATAAAAGCAACTTGGCCGGACGCGGTGGCTCAAGCCTGTAATCCCAGCACTTTGGGAGGCCGAGATGGGCGGATCACGACGTCTCCTGGAGACCATCCAGGCTAACACGGTGAAACCCCGTCTCTACTAAAAAATACAAAAAAAAAAAAAACTAGCCGGACAAGGTGGCGGGCACCTGTAGTCCCAGCTACTCGGGAGGCTGAGGCAGGAGAATGGCATAAACCTGGGAGGCAGAGCTTACAGTGAGCTGAGATCCGGCCACTGTACCCCAGCCTGGGTGACAGAGCGAGACTCCATCTCAAAAAAATAAAAATAAAAGCAACTTCACAACTTAAATCAACTAAGAAAATACCATAGCCTTTCTGAAACAATCTAAGGGCCATATGACTTTATCTTACTTTTCAGATGAAGAAGACAAAAGATGTTCATAAGATATGCCGGTTGGATGTTTGGGAAGCAATTTATGAAAATAAAACTTTTGATGGGACACTGTGGGGAAAAAAAATGTCTTCTTTTGTTTGGTTTCAATAGCCTTAGCATTTTATTACAAAACTCTATGGCAAAATATCAAGTCATATTTCCTTTGAGTATTTTCTCCCTTTTTATTCAAAACAGTATATAATTAGCCAAACGTCATACTTCATTTTTTATGAAATCATATTTTTATGTATTAAAGGAAATAGTGATGATTTTTCTAAAGGTTGCAGACACCATCTCTGGTCTCCATTATGATAAACCAATACAGCAATGGTTGTGCTACCTGCTATTTTAACTTAAAGTTCTAAAAATTTCTGCGGCAAGCAGAATAATAGTTCCCCAAAGATGTTCGTATCCTAATCTCAGAACCCGTGAATACGTTACCCTAGGTGGCAAATGGGACTTTGCAAATATGATTAAGTTAAGGATCTTGAGACGGGAAGACTATCCTGGATTATCCAGGTGGACTCAATGTAATCATAAGGGTTATCAAAAGAGGGAGGTGGGGAATCAGAGTGACAGAAGACGGGAAAATGAAGCAGTGGTAGAAGTGATGTGGCCATGAGCCAAGGAATGAAGCCTGTCTCTAGAAAGCTGAAAAGGCAAGGAAATGAATGTCCCACAACAATGTCCAGAAGGAACACAATTTTGCTGATACCTGTAAGGTCCATTTTGAACTAGTGACCTCCAGAACTGTAAGGTAATACGTTTGTGTTGTTTCAGCTACTCAGTTTGTGATTATTTGTTATAGCAACAATAGAAATCTAATACAATTTCCTTCTGGGGAAAAAATGCCAATTTTTTTAAAAAAGCAAGGACTGCTGCTATCATAAAGGGAAGGAGGCAAAGCAAGGGGAAAACTAAGGATCAGAAGGAAAGGTTTCCGTCTCCTGGAGTCTCAGCAAAGGAAACACAGGTGTATACATAACATGGGTAAATGCATACTGTTTTTACCTTTTTTTTTTTCTTTTTTTTTGAGATGGAGTCTCGCTCTGTCACCCAGGCTAGAGTGCAGTGGCACAATCTCGACTCATTGCAAGCTCCGCCTCCTGGGTTCACGACATTCTCCTGTCTCAGCCTCCTGAGTAGCTGGGACTACAGGCGCCCACCACCACGCCTTGCTAATTTTTTGTATTTTTAGTAGAGATGGAGTTTCACCGTGTTAGCCAGGATGGTCTCGATCTCCTGACCTCATGATCCGCCTGCCTCAGTCCCCCAAAGTGTTGGGATTACAGGCTTGAGCCACCACACCTGGCCTGTATCTTTTATTATAATAGATTGATCCGCGACGGCATGATAAGTCATAAGACAGACCAAATGGAACAATAATCATTAACCTTTTCCATAGTAAACACTCCTTTTACTTCATCTCATGCTCCATCCTTCATAGCTCCAATGATTTGAAGAGTGTGTCATCTCCCAAATGAACTAAACATAATAATAATTGATTTTCCTTTTTAATAAGTATAAGACATACTACATTGTCAGTCAGATATATGCTGATCAACATAAAATTCACAGTAAGTTAATATAACTTCAGCCAAAAACTTACTATTCTGGCCAACTTTATTTGGGATGTTTTTGGAATACAGAAAAGGGTTCTGATCCCAAAGGTTTCAAAGTACTCTGATATGTAACCAATGTCATAGAGCAATACTATTACCTTTTAGTGAATTGCATATTTTCCATAGGAACTGGTTTCCTACCACCCCTGCCAACTGCTTTTTGCAAATTGCTGAATAAGAAAGCTTTTACTCTGATGAATAATGCATGTATACACTTAGCACTGGGTCTGACCCTGGGTCATCATTCAATCAATGTTCCTCCATTTTTCCCACCTTTACCCTTACTGACTTTTCCATCTTCAGAAAAAAAATACCACAGCAAGGTCTTGTTTATCTATACCAAGGATGACAAGTCTGGTAATGCAACTAAAACACTTCTTTCAAACCAGTTCAGAAATTTCAAATTCCTAATCTCCAAAATGCAGCTGTCAGCACCAGAAATATTGTTCTGATACATTTTATTGTTTCTCAAAATAATTCACAACATCCATCAGAAGTATATTTGAGCTCTGGCATGGCTACAACATCTACCAGAGAGGAGAAAGAGATGGCAAACGGGGAAAAGCCGCAAAGGAAAAACATCAATCTCTGAACTTCCAGGGTACACTGTTCCTCAACAAGGTTTGCAGATAAAACAGCTGAATGCATTAAAACATCACTACTTCTATCCTGGCTAACATAGTGAAACCCCGTCTCTTCTAAAAATACAAAAAATTAGCCGGGCATGGTGGCGGGCGCCTGTAGTCCCAGCTACTCCGGAGGCTGAGGCAGGAGAATGGCCTGAGTCCCGGAGGCGGAGCTTGCAGTGAGCCGAGATCGCGCCACTGCACTCCAGCCTGGGCGACAGTGAGACTCCCTCTCAAAAAAAAATAAAATAAAATAAAAAATTCACTACTTGTAACTTAAAGGTTCTAGAAATTACACAGAGATTTCTCATAATTTCAGTAGGTCTCTTAAGTTTCAGAACATCCATTTTACTTAGGGAAATTATACACAATGGCATACATTGATTAATTATAATTAAGAAAAAAGTAATTTATTAGGCTTCTTCATCCTTGTTTGAACTTAGGAAGTTTTAATAACAAAATGTCTCTAACCATATAATCAGAAACACTTTCTTTAAAAATTCAATTATTTAAAGGCAACATTAGAAAATAGCTTAGTATAAGCAAAAGGACAAGAAATATTTATATACTTTATTAAAATGTATAAAAAATTAACAGGTACTAAAATAACATTTATAGAGCCCTGCTATGTGTCAGCCACTCTGCAAGGGTTGGGTTAATATTGCAATGAACAAAATGGACACTGTCCTTGCCTTCAATGTTTACTGGCCATTGTTAGTTCTTCTCTTATGAACTGCCCATTGAAGTCTCTGGTCTGTTTTTCTACTGAAGAGAGAATAGCTTTTATATAAGCATTCATATATTAAGGATAGTAGCATTTTGTCATAAATAAAACTCAAATAAATAAAATCCAAACAATTATTGAAACAAGTCATAAAATAATTCTGAACCGTGAGTAATTTACTTAAAATTTATCATAGCTACTACTGCCTCACATTCAAGAATATCTGTAACCTCAACAGGCAGTATGGCAAGATGGTTAAGAGCACAGGCTCTAGAAACAGATGGCCTGGTTTAGAATCCCAGCTCTGCTATTTTCAAATTGTAACCTTGGGCAAGTTATTTAACCACTATGTGATTCAATTATAGCAACTGCAAAATAAGGATACTTTAAGTACCTACTTCAAGTCATTGCTTTGAGGACAACATAATTCACAGAAAACACTTTTACTATGCTTGGAACGCAGTGTACATGTTCTGTAAGTGTTACCTGTTTTCAGAGGTATGCTAGAGCTAACTCATAACAACTTGAGAGTGGATTCTTGAATTTCCAGAATTGTGTTAGCCAATTGTTAAACAAAGCCATCATTAAAAATTAAATTACATCAGCCTTCAATTAAATAAATTACACCAACAACAAAGATAATAAATATTCAAAACTCATCACTTAACTAATTACATTTACTATTATCTTTGCACGAGTTTATTTACATCTAGTCCATCTGTATAGTGGAAATATTATGTGATATAGATATGTCACTGCATATCTCTTCCCAACTCTGCACTCAGTGACATCAACTTGGTCACCTGAAATCAGCCATAGTAAAAGTATTCACACCAGAAAATGAACAAATGCTATAAATCAAGACTTTTCCCCCAAATAGCTGGTTGCCAAATACTCACCAGTACGTTACTGCCTATTATTATAGTGATTATTACAACAAATTATCTCTAATTTCTTTCACTTTTAGTTTTTTTTCACAGAAAAAAAAGAAAGGGTAACAAATCTAAATGTTAGTTATCTTTACTACTTCTCCCTATATGTTGCTGTGTACACAAACTTGACTGCCAAGCTGAGATTTCCTTTCAAACCTGTGTCCCTAAAGGACCACATACCTTTGCCTACAATTACACCAGATGGCGGCCTTGCCTCTTCCAAACTGCTAAGACCCAACAGATTCAGTATTCTTTTAAAATAACAAAGCCAATCTGCTAAGGTTCAATATGGAAGCCACCTTAAGGAGATAAAAGCTAAGTGCCAAACTGTCATCAGATACAGTCCACACATCTCTTAAAATTGTTTTGACCTTCTGACATTACTTAGTAACTCAAGTCAATATCAAACAGGCCCACAGTCACTCTAGCTGAAACACAAATATTAACTTTCAAAATAATGGTCAGGTACTCCAATTGTTCATGGCATGTCTTCTGTTGGGATCTAGTGCAATACATGGCATAAATAATGTGTTCAAAGGGATCAGCTAAATACTTCGATTCAAGTCAAATGTGTGGCAATGTTTACACAGCACAGAATGAAACTTGCAAGGGAGCAAGCTGGTTGGGCCCTCAAGACTCAACCTATGTGTTCAGGACCAGGAGGTAGAAGTATACTGCATATGTCTGGGAGCTTAAAGATTACAAGGACTCTCTCTGAGCAGCATGATTAAGTGGAAAAAGCATTAAACCAGAAATGAGAATACCTGGGCTCCAGCTCCAACTCTAGTACTAACTAGTTCTATGAGTTGAATATCTCTGAACCTAATTCTTCTCAGAAAAAAAATGCAGGAGCTAAATTATACGATCTTGGCATCATTATTCTGCCCTATTATTATTCAGAATAAATGTACTGTCACTACAAAAAGAATCTTTCTTCTCTGGTTGCCCTATGATAACAGTTTTACTAAACTGATCCAAATTTAAATATCACATAGGAACATTCACATTAGTAGAAAAATATAGAAATCCGACCTATCATGTCTTAATTCTCCAGCTACAACCCAACTTTATTATTTTTAGGGTTAGCCTAACGCAAAGGCAAACACATGAACTCAAACTATACTTTTTTCCCTGCTATACCATCACCAGGCTCAGTCCAGAGCTTCCATCCAAGTCTTCCATCAAAGACTTTCATCGAAGTCTTTAATATACACTTTATCCACATGTTTATTAAGAGAGATGTGGATAGAGAGTAAAGACTTTGCAGATTACAAGCCCACAACATTTCTATAGTCTACCTAATTCTAAAGAAAATTCATGCAAATTTTATGTACATGAGTCTTATTTAAAGAGAAAAGGAGGACATTCTACCTCTGGGCACGATACTAACAGAGACGGGATTTATTCTCCACTATAAATAACTAAATATACAGACACAAATTTATGAAATCACAGTTTTGGGGCATTAAACAACAGGCAGCACAGGGGAGTGTCAACTCTGAGAAAAGAGAAATAGACAAGGTGAATCCTACTATTACCCTCAGCTTACTGCCTGGAGAGTTTCCAGCATACAGTACAGGAAGAAGAAACTGGGGAGGGGATAAGACGCAAGGGGAGGCAGCAGGTCTCCCTCATGTAAAGAGACAGTTCATCTGAGGAGGTCAAGACAATTAGAATTTGCAGAGCAGAGAACCAAAAGAGACTGCACAAAAGCAAATCCCAGAGATCTGCAAGCGGTTGCATTCTTACCTGAGTACTATGTATATGTGTGTAAGGAAACTATATGAAGCCAGGTGAAGAACCATCAGAAAGGAGTAGACAGAATCAAGAGTATTGCCTCTGAAGTAAAAAGCAAAAGTTCATAGCAACAAAAATTTCCCAGATCCTCAAATAAATCATTAAAATGGTAGAATAGGTAACATTAAATTTCCTGTTACCTGAAGTTGCTATATATGTGCTGACCCTAGCAGTATACCTCTAGACCTTTTATATTTAGAAGTTCTAGAACTATATACAGCCACTTTTTAAAAAAAAAGCTACACTACCATTTATTTATTTATTATTTTATTTATTTATTTATTTTTGAGAAGGAGTCTCGTTCTGTCACCCAGGCTGGAGTGCAGTGGCACAATCTTGCTTACTGCAAGCTCCGAATTCCGAGTTCAAGGAGAATCCTCCTGCCTCAGCCTCCCAAGTAGCTGGGAGTACAGGTGCCCGCTACCATGCCTGGGTAATTATTTTTGTATTTTTAGTAGAGACAGGGTTTTGCCATTTTGGCCAGGCTGGTCTTCAACTCCTGGGCCTCAAGTGATCCACCTGCCTGGACCTCCCAAAGTGCTGGGATTACAGGTGGTGAGCCTACACTATCTCTAAAGTAAACAAAGAACACCCTGGGACAACACTATTCTCTGAGTTCCCAACAAATGTCCAAGTAAGTCTGGCCACAAATTTTGCTATTGTTATCTAAAGGCACACTCCTATTCTGAGCCTCCCCTCAGTATTTCTGCTCCACATGTTCCAGCACTATGTTATTGTATCTAAATTGAATCTTTTCTCCCTAGAATTTCTTTTGTCCTTCACTATGGAAACAGTTCATTTTGCCTATCTTCTGCCTAAAGAAATTATGTAGCATGAAGTAAGGTAATTTGCATAATTTTGTTTTTTGTTTGAGACGGACTCTCGCTCTATTGGCAGGCTAGAGTGCAGTGGCGCAATCTCAGCTCACTGCAACCTCCACCTCCCGGATTCAAGCAATTCTCCTGCCTCAGCCTCCCTAGTAGCTGGGACTACAGATGCACGCCACCACGCCCAGCTAATTTTTGTATTTTTATTAGAGACAGGGTTTCACCATGTTGGCCAGGATGATCTCGATCTCTTGACCTCATGATCCACCTGCCTCGGCCTCCCAAACTGCTGGGATTACAGGGGTGAGCCACTGCGCCCAGCCTGTATAATTCTTGAAAATTACAAAACTTACTTCAAACTTCATCTGCTTGGCAGTTTTTAAATTGCTGGGAGAAAATTAGTGAAGGTAGTGTACTTGACTGGAACTATTATCTAGAGTTAGCTTGGTTAAGAAACTGAATTCAGAAAATCTTAAAAGCCCAAAACCCTCAGTAGAAATTCATTCAACCTTTTTAGAAAAAATAATTATTGAGTATTTACAATATGCCAAGCACCATGATAAAAAGCAGAGGTATTAAAAAGACTTACATTAAAAAATATTTTCTGTAGTTTTCTAACTTGCTTTTAAAAACATCAAAAGTATTCCATCTTCTGTTTTTATAAACAAATATGCAACTTGCTTTTCTCTAATATCCCTACTATTTCCGTATCATCTCTTAGTATCAGGTATTTCCTTACAACTGTGGGGTTAATTTCTATTACAATTTTCAGAAAAAGAAGTTGTACTATACAGTACTTTACTAAAATTTCTTTATCCCTGCTGTTGGACAATTAGAACTACGAAACAAGATAATGGGTACAGAACACACTAGGCTCACGAGGTAAAGAATTTAAGAAAGTGGCTCTAGAGTACTTTATTTGTACTGCATATACAGCACCTTAACTGCCCCATGACAAACCGTGCTGGTTTTCCCCAACAGACTGAGATCTCCTAAAGGAAAGCAACACCATGTTTTTTCATCTTTGTATATGCCATGGCACTCAATAACATTATATATAATTTATTAAATAAATGAATGAAAAAAGTAAAGTTAGATAAGGAACAAAACAAATGGATCCTCTGGCTTAAGATGGCACTTGTTAGGGACCAATATTACACACGTCTGACTTACTCAAAGCAGTGTCTTCTCATCCCACTGTACTTTGCCTAGGAAGACAGCCTGCAAGTGATCAAATCAGACACTGAAAATAATAGCGAGGGCCATTATGGCCCACCTCAGCCATAAATGACCACACAAACAATAAGTCTGTAAATTGTTTATGAAAGTACCAGATGGTCTATTAAGTCAATGTCACTTAATGCCCACAATGTTGCTTATAAATTATACCTGTCAGAATCACATGGAAGAAGCTTTTCTCAAAAACTGGCAATATTTTCTATGCATGAAAATATTTAATAATTTTATTCTTTTAAACTTTCTACTTTATTTGTGGTGGTATTTATGTTTATTATAGAAGTAATACGTATCTGTTTTAAAATGTCAAATTCAGAGATGAAAAGAAAACTTGTTCTTGGGAGCTAACCACTCTTAAGTTTGGTTTCTCTATTTTCATAACTCTCTAAATTTGCATATAGATTTTTTTTCTTTTTTTACAAGAATGCCAAACACATAATTATCTGTCTTTTAATTTTCCTTTAAACTATATGGCAGACATATTAGAAGTCAATACTTAGAGATTTAACTCGTATTACTTATTAGTTGCTTAACATTTGAGTATCAAAATTTAGTCAACTCTTCCCTACTCCTGATCATTCAGGATGTTTCCAGTATTCCGCTATTATAAACAATGTCACAATAAATATCTTTGCACTTAAATTCTACCTGCAGGAAAGATTCTGAAATACTAATGGATCAAGGAGTAGATGTGTCTTCAGCAGCATGCTTTCTTCAAAGACGGTAACAAGTCACACTCTCAAAAGCAGTGCAGGACAGCACTGTTTCCCCACGTTCTTGCCAGGGCTGGATGTCATAATAAATGCTTTTAGAAGATTGTAATAAGAAAAGTAGTTTCTAACTTTAAAAAAACTATTCCTCGGATTTTTTTTTAATCCTTTAAATCTCTCTTTAGATTTGCCCACTGTCAAAAATGTATGTCCAATTACCCAATGGCCTGTGCTATAGAAATTCACTTATCAGTTCCAAATGACCAACTTGTAACACATTTTCTCTTAAAAATGCTGTTTAAGTGAAGGTTAGATCATCCAGACTAATGTACAACTACATTTTTCATTTAAAAAATGGTAAAACAGGGCTGGGCGCAGTGGCTCTCACCTGTAATCCCAGCACTTTGGGAGGCCGAGGCGGGTAGATCACGAGGTCAGGAGTTCGAGACCAGCCTGACCAATATGGTGAAATCCCATCTCTACTAAAAATACAAAAATGAGCCAGGCATGGTGGTGTGTGCCTGTAATCCCAGCTACTCAGGAAGCTGAGAATCGCCTGAACCCAGAAGGCGGAGGTTGCAGTGACCTGAGATCATGCCACTGCTCTCCAGCCTGGGCAACAAAGCAAGACACTGTCTCAAAAAAAAATTATCAGTGTAAAACATTTATTGACATTTTGTAGTCAATCTAGAATAAAAATTGAATATAGAACATTGGAGCTATAAAAAGCATATTTAATAAATATAAACAAACTGTAGGCATGTTTATATTAGAATCATGCTTTCCAAATCACATCCTTCCCAAGCATGCATTTACCTGCTGTTAGCATAGAGGGAACTGAGGACAGCCAGAAGAAAGAGAACTGAGCAGGGGAGGAAGAGTTGCAGGGAGTGTAAAATGTATGTGTGGAGACCCAAATGATAAGAAATGGAGTTGGGCTACCATTCATTTAAAAGCTTCTGTCTCCCAAACTCTCAGAAACAGCATGAGATACGTTCCCTTTCCCTTTTTCACTGCACCTTTCCTTCTTTGTACCACACCCCCACCACCAATACACATACACAGAGACCTACCATATGCCCACATGAAGTGAGGGCAAATCAAACCTTTCATGCCTTCCACTGATGCTCCTACTCTCTAGCTGTGTTAGAACTGATGCACGTAGCATCACATTCTCCTTTATTCACTCCTGATCCAGAGCAGATGGGAAGGATCCAGATCCAGCATACTCTCAAAATGCAGGCCATGGGGAGGAGTGATGGCTGGGGTGGTCAGTGGCCTAGATCTGCCTGCCTGGAGCCTGGATCTTATAGTTAACTAGGAAACAGCCAGACAGCAATACACTAATCCAAGAGCTGCAGCCAAATTTTCATCCAACTCTTCAAGGTGGGAAATATTTTAGTTCCATGTTATAATGCCAACTTACATTAGTCTGAATCTATTTCTTAAAGCCCCAGAACACAGACAGCCTGCTGCATGCAATGTAGCATCACCAACATAATGCAAGGCCCTAAAACACAGAAACATCAATGGTAACACTGAAACCTCAGCATTCCACTTATTGCATGTAAAGAATAACACTGATACCACTACTTCCGTCTTTGCTATTGCTTCACTTTTTCCACTCATTTCTTCTAGATTCTTGCCCTTACTTTTCATTGACTTGGACATAGCCAGTGAAAGCAGCCCTTCTATACACCAGTGAGAAACAAAGGAGACTGAACAATGTGAAGAATTAATAATCAGGAGACCTCAGTTTAGAGCTTGCTTTTTCCTTTACTGACCCTCCTTTTCTGGACTTTAGTTTTCTTAAGGATAAAATGAAATAAGTGAAAAAATCAACATACTCAACGTTTGCATCTTTTCCCTACAGGCAATTGTAATTCTCAAAGGCTGGGCAGGTGGAAGAGCAGAATCAGGGTTAGAAACAAAACTACCCAAGAGTAGTTCTAGAGTTCTGTACCCTACAGTATCCTATAGTTCTGTTAATGGAGAGGAGGGGAAAGGTAGAATAAGAGAAGGGGAAAAGCAAATCTAGAAAGCTTCACTAATCCCCTAGAATGAAGTCACTTCAAAGCTGAAGACCACAAACCCTAGTCTTGCAGCTGTAGTTCCCCCAAGACTCAGAACACTGGTTTAAAAATCTTGAAGAAATGGCCAACCAGAAATAGCTTGTTCAAGTTCACTGCTAATGTGGAATTAAAAGTACTATGAAAAAAATCTTCCATTAACTGGAGATGGAAAAAGGAGCCTTGGAGGGGACAACATTTAGGCCTTTCCTGAAAACTGCATGTATATGGTGATCACTTAGCCAGCCAAACACAAAAGAAACACTGACCTAGACATGCAAGAACAACATATAGAGATAAAATAGGTAACAACTTTAAAACTTCCCAAAAGAGGCCATTTGCACACACTCCAAGTTTACATAATATGAACACATGTAATGAGAGTAAAAACACTTTTAAAAGTGTGAGTTTCTTGCAAAGTTTGACTTCAATGTTACAGATAAATCTAACGCCCCAAAGTGCTCCTTGATTGAATACCATTAATAAATAATACAGTCTTGAAGCCTAGTCCAAGTAATGAAATACAAATGCAATAAACGATTGCAAACTATATCAAAAGGCTGGAAGGAATTTTAAAAGTGTTTTCAAATGGCATCAATAACAGTTTCTACAAAAAATTAAAACCATGAATGTGGTGATCATTTCCAAAATAAAAGATGAGGTGTACACCATAAACAACGGAAAGTATGTCAAAAAATGATGTCAAGAGTAACCAGATCATATCAGTATGAAGTGATATATTCATAACTCAATAAAAAAAAAAAAGACCACTAATTTTTTATGTCTGGCACCCCAAGAACCTAACATAGTTGTTGGCACATAAGAAACACTCAAGAAATAAAATAAATAATGAAGTAATTAATTAAGGCTGGTATAACTGGATGATAAAGAACCTTGGCAATCATTCATTTTCATGTATAAGCCATCCAAAACTAGCTACTTAGCATGAGTCAGGAATGAAAATCAGATCTCCTGAGTACTAGTAGTTGCTTCCTTTATTGTTGAATTTCTAAAATCCAGAGTGATTGGAATTTCTTAATTGGATATACAACTCAAGAATCTACTTGAACATGAATTAGGCACTATCTTATAAATATTTAATTGCTAATTGGCTTATATCATCCATATGATTTCTTTCTTATCTTGAAACACTGTGTTTCTGAAGCTTGTAATTACATGGAAAAATACCAATGTAATAATATTAACCAAAAACTATCAGGATACAAAACTGCTTAAATGTTTCATCAGACTGTTTAACCACACATAGTAGAATGCACGCATTGTCATTAAAATGGTTTGAAATGATATTTTATGGCATTAAAAAATGCTGTGATATATTAAGTGAATCTGCAGGATATAGAATTATACATGCAGTAGTCCCAATTTTTAAATGTTGTATCTTACCAAGAAAAAAGAAATGGAAAAGGACATATGTCATAAAATTAATGTATATAGATAATTGAACTACAGACTTTTATTCATTTTGCCTACTTTTGTCCACTTCTTTATTTTCCAAAAACGTTAGCAAGTATATATCATAAGTTTTCTTTCCATGTTTCCCCCAAGTACTTACACGGTTCCTCCTTTGTCACTGTGTACTACAGAAATTACATCTTTAGTCTACAGGATAGTTTTTCTGTCTAACTGTACAACCCTCTAATTTTAAGAGCCGCTTCAATTAACAACGAAAGCAAGAGATAATAATGGAGTTTTTCCCTCAAGTAACTAAATCCTCTACAGTCAGCAATAGAACTTTTCACCAAAGTTTATGGACTTGGTAGCCCAAGACCACATTAAACAAAAGGTAAGCCATACTTCTTCCTAAATACGGACTGTAATTCCAGAACAACAGCAGTATTCAACTGCAGTTTACTTAAACGGAGACTATATACCTCTCACCACATATATTACGTATAGTCCACGTTATTAATGATAACTTTCACTGCATATAAGGATGAGCCACAATTACCTACAGTACAGTGTTCTCTAGACTGGCTATCAGAAGACCAGAATTCGAGCCCCAGTCCGCCACCTAGTCAATGCAATCATGGAAGCCTGATTTCTTTGCCTATAAGATAAGGGCACTGGTACTTATGTTACCTGTCTCAGAGAATTGTTACAAGAATCAAATTGTATCATATATGTAAAAAAAAAAAAAAAAAAAAAAAAGTGCTAAAATTATTATGATCATCAATCTAACTGAGAGTTTCCTACACCATATTAAGAGTGTCACATCCAATCTTTACATTTGCTGAGCCATGGCTAAAACTTATTTCTCATTACTGAACCCTCAGGTTTCATAACATATGTATGATAAAACAGAGTTCTTAAAAATGGAGGATAAAATCTTCAACTCAACCAGTTACCTATAAGCAAAATCTATCTTGTTTATATTAAAGTAGTAGTTAAATTTTGCGATAATACTTTTCCTACAATGCAAAAGGTGAAATGCAAGCTCAGATTGTCCAAATGACATGGTAAGGCCAAGAAAAACCTCTGTCTACACTATCCACCCACACATAACACAAAGCCTCTCCCCTTCCCCAGCTCCCACGGAAATTCTGCCTTCCTTCAGATGCCAGCCCTGCTTGTGAAACCCTTGGATGCTCGGATCACTCCTCTTCTGCAGCATTCACATATAATGAGTGTAGCTGGCCCACTTTTGTCACCAAACTGTGCTCTTTGAGAGGCTACAAACCTGTGTTCCTCTTCCTTCTGTAGGCCCTGATTCCTTAGCATATTTTTTTTTTCATTGACATTTTTAATTCTGTCTTTTTTTGTTTTGTTTTGTTTGTTTTTGGTTTTTTTTTTAATTTATTATTATTATACTTTAAGTTCTAGGGTACATGTGCATAACGTGCAGGGTTGTTACATATGTATACTTGTGCCATGTTGGTGTGCTGCACCCATCAACTCGTCAGCACCCATCAACTCATCATTTACATCAGGTATAACTCCCAATGCAATCCCTCCCCACTCCCCCCTCCCCATGATAGGCCCCGGTGTGTGATGTTCCCCTTCCCGAGTCCAAGTGATCTCATTGTTCAGTTCCCACCTATGAGTGAGAACATGCGGTGTTTGGTTTTCTGTTCTTGTGATAGTTTGCTAAGAATGATGGTTTCCAGCTGCATCCATGTCCTTACAAAGGACACAAACTCATCCTTTTTGATGGCTGCATAGTATTCCATGGTGTATATGTGCCACATTTTCTTCATCCAGTCTGTCACTGATGGACATTTGGGTTGATTCCAAGTCTTTGCTATTGTGAATAGTGCCGCAATAAACATACATGTGTATGTGTCTTTATAGCAGCATGATTTAGAATCTTTTGGGTATATACCCAGTAATGGGATGGCTGGGTCATATGGTACATCTAGTTCTAGATCTTTGAAGAATCGCCATACTGTTTTCCATAATGGTTGAACTAGTTTACAATCCCACCAACAGTGTAAAAGTGTTCCTATTTCTCCACATCCTCTCCAGCACCTGTTGTTTCCTGACTTTTTAATGATTGCCCTTCTAACTGGTGTGAGATGGTATCTCATTGTGGTTTTGATTTGCATTTCTCTGATGGCCAGTGATGATGAGCATTTTTTCATGTGTCTGTTGGCTATATGAATGTCTTCTTTTGAGAAATGTCTGTTCATATCCTTTGCCCACTTTTTGATGGGGTTGTTTGTTTATTTCTTGTAAATTTGTTTGAGTTCTTTGTAGGTTCTGGATATTAGCCCTTTGTCAGATGAGTAGATTGCCAAAATTTTCTCCCATTCTATAGGTTGTCTGTTCACTCTGATGGTAGTTTCTTTTGCTGTGCAGAAGTTCTTTAGTTTAATGAGATCCCATTTGTCAATTTTGGCTTTTGCTGCCGTTGCTTTTGGTGTTTTAGACATGAAGTCTTTGCCCATGCCTATGTCCTGAATGGTACTGCCTAGGTTCTCTTCTAGGATTTTTATGGTATTAGGTCTAACATTTAAGTCTCTAATCCACCTTGAATTAATTTTCGTATAAGGAGTAAGGAAAGGATCCAGTTTCAGCTTTCTACTTATGGCTAGCCAATTTTCCCAGCACCATTTATTAAATAGGGAATCCTTTCCCCATTTCTCATTTCTCTCAGGTTTGTCCTTAGCATATTTTAATGTATAGGATCAGTAAGTATTTGGAATTAAACCACATGTTCCAAACTGATGAAGATCTGCTTCTCCCGGTTCTAAACCCTTCAACTCTTCCCAGTTTTTCCAGGGAAAAACTGAGTACAAAATATGATGGGGATGAGGGAACAGAGAATATACTAGATGGTAATATGTTCACTTGAAGCATATGATCAATTAATTTCTGACTAGAACTATGAGAAAGGTTGGGAACAATGCTGCTTGAATGCTTTCAAAAAATGCTAATTATAAAAGTATTTCATTCCATTTATAGTATTTTACTTCCACTGAAGCACAAATTTAAATTTCTATATGGTTTTCTAAATGGAAAGGGATATATAAGTACATCTCTTTTTCCACAAGAAAACTAAGGCATCCTTGCATCTTGCTTTCTGTAATTTAGAATCCTTCAATCCTGCTTTAGATCTACCAAAAAGGTTCAAAGAAAAAGTACAAAGACTACATATTATATATAGTAGTTAAATTGCTAGAGCTTCTGAGATTATTTAAAGGACACTGACATATTTTGGCCAAATCCCATCTTGAATTTCCACATGTTGTGGGACAGACCCAGTGGGAGGTAATCGAATCATGGGGGCAAGTCCTTTCCATGCTGTTCTTGTGATAATGAGTAAGTCTCACAAGATTTGATGGTTTTAAAAAGAGGAGTTCCCCTGCACAAGTTCTCTCTCTTTGTCTGCTGCCACCCATGTAAGACGTAACTTGCCCCTCTTTGCCTTCCACCATGATTGTGAGGCTTCCCCAGCCATGTGGAACTGTAGGAACTGTAAGTCCAGTTAAACCTCTTTATTTTGTAAATTGCCCAGTCTCAGGTAAGTCTTTATCAGCAGCATGAAAACAGACTAATGCAGACATATTCAAATAGCACTGCAAAAAAAAAAATGCCTCTATAGCATACACTATTGCTTCAAGAGGTATAAAATTCATATTATATGCAAAATCAAACCCTTTTTTTTTTTTGAGGCGGAGTCTCGCTCTGTCGCCCAGGCTGGAGTGCAGTGGCGCGATCTCGGCTCACTGCAAGTTCCGCCTCCTGGGTTCACGCCATTCTCCTGCCTCAGCCTCCTGAGTAGCTGGGACTACAGGGGCCCGCCACCACGCCCGGCTAATTTTTTTGTATTTTTAGTAGAAACAGGGTTTCACCATGTTAGCCAGGATAGTCTGGATCTCCTGACCTCGTGATCCGCCCACCTCAGCTTCCCAAAGTACTGGGATTACAGGCGTGAGCCACCGGGCCAGGCCAAAAGCAAACTTTTAATTTGAATCACTCCGCTTTTTATCTACCAAGTTATTTTTAATATCCCTTTTTTTTTTTCTTGAGACAGAGTTTTCCTCTTATCGCCCAGGCTGGAGTGCAATGGCATGATCTCAGCTCACTGCAACCTCTGCCTCCCAGGTTCAAGTGATTCTCCTGCCTCAGCCTCCTGAGTAGCTGGGATTACAGGCGTCCGCCACCACACCCAGCTAATTTTTGTATTTTTAGTAAAGACGGGATTTCACATGTTGGTCAGGCCGGTCTCGAACTCCTGACCTCAGGAGATCCACCCACCTCGGCCTCCCAAAGTGCTAAGATTACAGGCATGAGCCACCATGCCCGGCCTTATTTTCAATATTATCTAGTTTCCGTTACACAAATAAGGTTATCACAAGATCACAAGACGGACAACCAAGTACTCCTTTAATCATTCTCTTTTTTCTAGCAAAGGCAGTCAATGGTGTTCCAGAATTCTAAACATTTAGGAACTGTGACTCTTCTAAAATATGCTAACAGAAAAAAATCAAATAATCTTGCTGTAACTCAACTCTTATTTTTAAAATCACATGTAATAATTTACATGAAAGCACTGTCTTGACTCTAAGAGGCAACAGTGTGAAGCCTTGTGTTTGTGGATACTGTATACATACAGCACTAATCCAGGCCATAATCAAGTTATCATAACAAAACTTTCCTAAAAATGAACATAAACTAACTTTCTATCCAACTCTACTTCTGATTACATTTTAAAAGAAGTAATTCAATATCCTAAGAGTTTTTAACTTTCACATGTTTTATATGACATGGACTACTAATTTCAGTCTACCCTTAAAATAGAACAGTTTGACTAATTTTAGACTCAAGTGTTATAAAGCATCATAGCTGCCAACCAACTGGATACCTGAATTGCAGCTGCAACAGCATATTAGAAACACCAAAGCAAACTGTCAGATTGCTGAACTGAGTCACCACATATAACTCTATGAAGCAGATATAATAAATACATACTTAGGTAAAACAAAATAGTACTTAAGAATGCTATAAACATATAAAAGGAAATAATCAGGTCCTTATTTATTTAAATAACACCTATAATATGCAGTGGCTCAAAGGTGTCAAAAGGAGGTAATGGTATAAAAAAGTTACTGATCATTTGCAAAACATATCTGATAAAGGACTGGTATCCAAAATATACAACAATTAAAAAAAAAATTTAAGTGGGCAAAAGGGCCAGACATGATGGCTCACACCTGTAAATCCCAGCACTTTAGAAAGCCAAGGCAGGAGAAACACTAGAACCCAGGAATTCAAGGCCAGCCTGGACAACATAGCAAGACCCTGTCTCTATATAACATAAAAATATTAGCCCAACATGGTGTCACACGTAGTACCAGATACTTGGGAGGCTAAGGCAGGAGGATCTGCTGAGACAGAAGTTCATGGTTACAGTGAGTTATGATTTTATCATTGCATCCAGTCTGGGTGACAGAGTGAGACCCTGTCTCAAAATAAAAAATGCTTAAAAAGTGGGCAAAAGATCTGAACAGACATCTCAGGAAAGGAAATACACAGATGACAAGCATATAAAAAGATACCAGCCAGGTGCGGTGGCTCATGCCTGTAATCCCAGCACTTTGGGAGGCCAAGGCGGGCAGATCATGAGGTCAGAAGTTTGAAACCAGCCGAACCAATATGATGAAACCCCATCTCTACTAAAAATACAAAAATTAGCCAGGCGTGGTGATGGATGCCTGTAATCCCAGCTATTCAGGAGGCTGAGGCAGGGGAATCGCTTGAATCCGGGAGGTGGAGGTTGCAGTGAGCTGAGATCACGCCTCTGCACTCCAGCCTGAGTGACAGAGTGAGACTACATCTCCAAAAAAAAAAAGATATGCACCATCATATGTCATTTAGGGAATTGCAAATTAAAACAACAATGAAATATCACTACGCACCTATTTGAAAGGCTGAAATACAAAAGAGTGACATTACCAAATGCTGACAGAATGGGAAGCAACAGGAACTCTCACTCACTGCTGGTGGAAATGAAAAACAGTACATCCACTTTGGAAGACAAGTTAGACAAGTTTCTTACAAAGCTAAATGTACCATACGATCTAGCAATCATACTCCTTTACACAGATGACTTGAAAACATGTCCACACAAAAATCTGCACTCAACTGTTTAGAGCAGTTGTATTCATAACTGTCATCCCTTAGGAGCAACCAAGATGTCCTTCGGTAGGTGAATGGATAAGCAAACTTTGGTACTTCCAGACAATGAACTTAGCAATAAAAACAGATGAGCTATCAAGCCATGAAAAGACATGGAGGAACCTTAAATGCATATTGCTAACTGAAAGAAGCTAGTGAGAAAAGTCTATATACTGTAGGATTCCAACTATATGACATTTTGTAAAAACATAAAATATAGAGAAAACAAAAAGATCAGTGGTTGTCAGGGGTTCTGGAGCTGGAGAGGCACAAACAGGTCAAACACAGAGGATTTGGGAGCAGTAAAACTCTTCTGCATGATATTATAATAATAGACACATGATACATTTGTCAAAACCTATAGAACTGTACAAAGGAAACCACAATGTAAAATATTAATCTTATAATCAACTACGTAGTTGATGAACCAATTTATCAATACTGGTTCATCAATTACAACAAATGTACCACACCAGTACCGGACGTAAATAGGAGAAACTATGGGGGAAGAAGAGGAAGTATATGGGAACTATGTAGTTTCTGCTCAATTTTGCTGTAAACCTAAAACTGCTCTTTAAAAAAATAATAATTTTTTTAAAGACTACTGGTGTAGGAAGAGCCACAGTACTTGAGTTCTTAGGTCTACTTAATTCATTGACTACCACATAATCTCTACTGCTCAGAATATTCCATATGCTCTATTTTATCCCACCTTTATTACCCCAGTGTCTACCTCACTAGACAAGTAGTATTGTTTCACACCAAAAATCAAGAAAACACATCATTACACTGTCATGGCCAGCATGGAGAACCATAACACTGAATATAGGGGCATTAGAACAATAGTATGTTTTATAATATCTTTAATACCAGGGTTCACTGGGAAATATTTTCACTCACTAGAGTAAAATCAAGACTTTGTCAACTCTCTTTGACAATTATTTCCAGGAAACATTTCAGGCATGTATCAAAGCAGCCATATTCATTGGTGACATTTACAAAAACAGTTCTTTTCAAAATCTTCTCGACCCAAATACACACTGGAAATGCTCATATTAAAATTTTATTTTCTTTTTATAACTAGTCATTAGAATTTATAATACAACTAAGACACAACAGTTTGACTTTGAAAATCTAATATTTGAATAAAAGTAGTATCTATAAATTTATAATCTATTAACTTTAATTTCATGCATTTATTTAACATATCTCAGAAAGCTGTAGTATTAATCAAAATCAGAATCTTAATAAATATATTTTCATAACCATTTCTGCAATATCTCCCAGTCAATATGACACTCAAAATATATAGTTTAGGCCAAATATACGTTTGATGTTCAAATGCCATTTCTACCACTATAGCTATGTGATTCTTTAAACTTATATACATATACATAACATACATGTATTTCACATGCAATACCCAGCATCATGCCAGGCATATGAGTAGGTAGACATATAAATGGTAGTTATTGTTTTGCAATTTTAAATTAAAAATTTAAGACAACGCTCAAATTGTAGGTAACTGAGAACTTAAATGAAGTTAAAACCACTGAACTTTTTATACACCAAACTAACTCTACATATTTGCTGAAGTTTATGTAGAAAATAAACAATGAGTAAATTAAGATTTTTGAAACAAAAACAAATATTAAAAATTATTGACATATATTGAAAGTTTTTTCATCATATATATTTACCTTTTAAAAGGATATGAATTCAATTATTTTATTTGCTTATGGAAAACAGATCCACTGCTCTAAGATGCTACTAATCATGCTCAGAGGATTCACAACAAACAGACTGATAAGGTATTACTTAAAGAGCTCTACATTAAATAGAGCATTCCACTTTTCTAGGGCACACTACTTGCTGTATTTCCAAGGTCAAGCAAAATAGCTTTCGTTCCATTTAACTACCAAGAAAGGTCTAATTGTGATTAATAATAAAAATGTTTTTAAAACACCTTTTCTAATAAATACTACAAATTTTTAAAAAACTTAAAAAGGAAACACCTCAAGCTTTTTTGGACATAACTTCAATAACAAAAGTTGCTGCAGCCACCTCCTGTCCCCACTTGCAGAACCAACTAATCAGCCATCCTGACAATTTCTGAAATTTCTCTTGAATTAGCCTTCCATTCCAATCACTGCAATTTTACAGTACCCACCTAACCTGTCTCCCTGCCTGAGTGTTCCCTTCCACTCAATCCTCCACACTGCTGTCAGAGTGCTCTTTCTAATATCTAACTTCCTGCTGGGGATCATAAAGGGTCACCCTCATTGCCTAAAGAATAAAGCCCAAACTCAGTCTTGGGTATGCCACCCAAGACTGTTTTCAGTCTGGTACAGCATAACCCTCCATCATTCATCCATTTCCATCTTCCTACAAATTCTATCCAATCCTTTCTCTGAAACCTACAGTGCACTTCAGCCAACAACCAAAATGATTTTGGCAATTATGTCAATGAAATGGAACAGTCATGCTAGTTTCTTCTCTTGGAGTTTTCCTCCCTGGTACTTTTCACCTTCTCACAGGGTGAAATCCCATTTGGCCCCAAATACAAAGCTTTCCCCAACACTCAACCTCAGCAGAATTATTTGCTCTTCTTTTGGAAGAGATGAAGCAGGCAGAAAACAAAAGCAAACAAAATTGCATTAAAGGACAAGCAAAAAAAAAAAATGAATAAGAAGGGGTCTCATTTGATCACTTACAGAAACAATGCATACTTCAGTAAATAATTACCTGAAATTCCTCCTTGGAAGTAGGTAGAATGTAATCCCTAAAATATTAAGAACTAAGAAATGGACACAGAAGTCTTTCTTGTTTTTTCTTCAAAGCCATTATAGAGAGAAGACTTCCATGAAACAGAAGTATCTGTGTTTAGTTAATATGAAATAACAAATATTCTAAACTACAAATCATCTTTTCTTCCCAATTAGTCCACCAGGTCACATGATTTGGGTACGTTCTTGTACACTTTTATACTCAGTTGTGGAACTAAAACAGAAATGAATATGACAGCCTAGATATTCCATCTTGTTGTCACCTCTATAGCTTCAGATATTTTCATAATCTCCAATTGCATGAAGATGCTTTGGTCAGAACCAGGATCCTGAGGCACATATGACCCAAAGGCAGAAATACAAGCACTTCTTTGTCAGACGACAAGATAGCAGTAAGACAATAAATTGTTCTCACCACCTGTCCTTACACTGATTACCTAAAACATTTATTGAGCCAGAAAATAAGGCTCTCCAAATTGCTCAAAAAAAAAAAAAAAAAACCTACAAGTTTTAAAAAGTATAAGCCTTCTTTTTAAAGTCTCTGGGCTAAATAAATGTTGAGATAACTCTCTAAGTCAGAACAAAAGAAACTGAAAAGAGAATCAGTAGAAGTTTAAAATTAAATTCACTAACAATACCTAATAATTTCCCACATTTCTGAACTGATACACACTCCTTATTGTGTGAGGCAATAAACACAATTTAATCCTAATTATTCGGTGAGAATGATTTTTCAAACCCATGTTGTAACATAAAACATTCAATTGTGTCATTTTGAAAATACTCAGAAACCTCATGGAGCTATCAGATCTTCCTCAAACTTTAGTGAAGTCAAATAGATTGTGTGATGATTGTTAATATGTATCCAAATCTTAAGTTTCCAATTTTAGCACAGACACTCTGCCTTCCATATGCCAGACACTGCTTGTTGCAAAACCAGTTGCCATTCTTTCCTTATTCTTTACAAACAAAACTTCAATTTTGTTCAGGGCACTAAATGAAGCCAGTTTTAAAATCTACATTTTCTACTCTACCTGTAGATAGAGATGGCCCCTGGAGCAGCTGTCCCCTGGAATGGAGACATAAGGGCTGGAAGAGGAGCAGCCATCTTGTGATCACAAAACGACCACAAGATACACTATAAATAGCTACACAGAAATAGAGGAGTCTGAGTCCCTCCTGGCAAATGGGGTTACCCTACAACCCAGTTTTGCCTATTTAGGACCTCTCAGTACCTGAGAAAAAGAAAACATCTACTTGGCTAAGCACTATCACTTGTTTTCTGTTACAAACAGTCAAATATAATCTTAACTAACACTCAGCAAATTCAGCCTGTTTCACTTTTAAAAGAAAACAAAAATCCCAGACTTATACTATTATGACTAGCTACAATATAACATTATTATGATGCAGCACAGTTAAAGTTCACTTATTACGTAACTATTAACCTATGAATAGAGCATGAGCAGAAAAAATTCAAAATCAAGTTTTTGCAGAATCCTAGAAGCCAAATGAAAACCACTGAGCTAGATCATTACACGCTGCAGAGAAATTCCTTGAAATCTGTATACTCCAATTTTCAAGGGAGTGTCCGAGCCAATTTACAGAGTAAAATGACAGAATGTTTACTAATCACCTATCAATAAAGGCAATAAACCCGAAATGAAAATGAAAATTATTGTAGTCTTAGTTCCTTTTGTCACCATGCACATAAGCAGATTTTATAGCCCTAATGAGAGAAGAAACTAAAGCAATTATACAAGGTATTTGTAAAAAAGAGAAAACTTTGCCTATTGCCTAAACAGCAGTTTGCAGGGGGTGGTGGGGTGGAGTGGGGTTAGTGATATTATAGATAAGTAAGCAAAACGACCATTCAGCTTTCATAGAGAATGATAAATGCAACACTTTCATTACGATTGTCTAGGAACAATAGATTTACTTCCAGATCAATAGAAAAATAACCATTTTGGTGAACCAAAATAATGTAACATTTTAAAATTACATCTATAAAGTATAGAATAAAATGTATTGAATTCACATTAATTATCTCATATTCTCACTTAACATCATACTACAAAGTAACAATGTGTTGAGAAAACAAAATATTCCAATGATACACTCAAAAAGCAGAATTTCATAATATGAGGGCTAATTAATCATTTATAACAACAGCATATGGGTTAGTCTCCTTACACTTAAGAAGAAAAACAAGATACCACTGTTTCTTTTAAGCTAAGCTACTAAGAATGTTTTGTATTACACCGTATATACACTGGATAATTTACTACAGATATAAAAGAAAGTAGCCATCAGAAAATTTCTAGCATAAACAATAATAAAGAATTATGTTTTACTCAAAAATAAATGCCTTTATTCAGCCAGAGTTTGGTATCAGCTGAAGAAATATGTTTTTTTTAATCAAATGGCCCTGAATATTTCATGAATACATTTTACAAGTAACGGGACTCGAATATGAATCAGAACACTGCACCCTTCTTTGTAGCAAATAGCTCTTTCTGTGTTATTCTAATTCAGCAAACAGTTGCCTATTTTTGCTCAGAAGTAATGGACCAAAGCAAGATATGAGAATAGACTGACTACACATAAATAATTAGCGTTCACTCTCCACTATTCTTGTTTTTCTACAGAGAGTATGATTTGAAGTCCTCTCAAGGCTGTCTGAAGACTAAGCCTAACAAAGCTCTCGACTTCCAAATCTAATGCTTATATTTCCTAACATTATAGATTATTACAATTCTACATTTCTGACAACAGGCAGATTTTGAATTGGTTCCAGCTGACTCCACCACTTACACTACTCAACAGCTGAGGCATAGGATAACTTGGCAACCTGATAATATTCTAGATGAATGCAAACTCCTTCTGTAACCAAGGAACTCTGTCAGAAATAAAAATCAAAATAACTTCTCTTTAAGTTTAAATGAGAACATAAAATGTTTTGAACAATGCATGATTTCAGAAAGTGAGCAACTGTATTCTGAACGTTTAGTGAATTGACACTCCCTATTCAAAGCCTACAATTCTTTTCTGATTAGATCAGTCCCCACAGCAAGTCATCAGGATAATAAGCACTGTAGTGAAGTCATCATACTGGATGCTGATGGGAAATCATAACTGGCTTCAAAACACATCGGGAAACAATGAGTTTTCCAGGTCTTCAGCTTTTCATGGAATACACTGCCCAATACTCTTACTTTCCTTTCCACGACTAAATAAACATAGCACAACTATAAAGCCAAGTACAAATTGATGAACTAAGCATTTTAAAAACCATAAGTAAAATGAGGAAAACTCCCATCACTTTTTCAGTGACGTCTAAACAATATGTTTGAAAATGTATATGTTTAAGGGCAATACTGATTGTTGTACACTGGCCTTCAGATCTTTAATTTCCTTTTATTTCCAAAGGCAAAGACAAGCTTTTAAACAATGCCTGCTTCTTTAAGACAAAGTCAAATAAGCACTTGTTTTCAGTCACCTGAAATCACCCACGTGTCACTTAGGTATAACTTCATGCGACAAAAATTCATTCAGCTGTAATTTTTTTCAAAAGTATAAAATGTATGTACTTTAGAACTTTCAGATTTTTTTGTTTCTGACTGTATAGGGCACAGATGTATTTCTTCGGTAAGGTTTGTTGGTCTAAATTGCAATATTCCTCTTTTATAAAGCTCTGGGAACAACTAATTACAAACCTTACTTTAAAATGGAGTGATGGAGGTAAATATGAGTATATTATCCACACACACACAAATGTCACAAATGTGCTTTAGCCTAAAATATCATTGCACTTGCTCAGTGGCAGTATTATACACAATAAGAGTCTTGGTACAAAGGAATTCTCATTGTATTGTTTACAAAATTCTACATGGATTGCAAGAATTTCAGTTATAAAACATACTCTACAAAGACAGAAAACAATTGTGAGTGGATTTGAGCTTTCTGGGGATTTGGAATTTTATTGTTTAGTTCAATTTTTTTTTTATTTCTACTTTCTACTAATAGAAAACTATATGTATTGTTAACCATACAATACCACTGCATTTGCAGACACTGAGTTACCAAACCCAAAGCAAATATTCAAAAGAAATAAAACCATTTGAATCCTACCTATGACATGGGCCACTATTCACTATAAACACGTTAAACCTCTCTGAGCTGCTCTTGAGTTCGGTGTGTTTTGGGAGCCACAATAAAAAAGATGGTATATACACACTTAAAAACACATTTCCAGAGACAAAAAGACTTAAAAAACGGACAGTTGCAATTTGTATTTCGTCATTATATTTAGCTATGAAGTCAAAGTAAACATTATACGAAAACATAAATATCAGGTTGGCATAGAATTTCCTGAACATAAAGGATGGGCAGAAACAAAATCTCAAAATATATTCTTTACATTTAAATTTACAACAAACTCACTAACTAAAGTCTTTTATCAATCACGCTATAAAATAATTATTACAATACATCAGAGTAAGTATTTAGTCACAAACTTTTTCAAATAAGTAAGATCATTTTAAGGAAAATGATCTAGTGATGCTGAACCTTTTTTACAGGGCTAACCAATACCCTAGCCAAGCAGCAGCAGCAATGCCTTAGTAATCCCATAGAGAATAATCAGTATCCACCCTCCCAGGAAGAATTATGATTATGCGTAGTGCTCAAGAGCTTTTACAAGGAAGAGAAAACGCAATGTGCTTCTTGGAAACCAAAACCCCTTCCCCCCTCTCTACCGCTCATCTAAGGGCGTCTCCAGACTGTCGCCCACCCCACCATCCTCCCTGCGCTGGGGGTACTAAATCCCATGCAAAAAGACCTCGTCCATTCCCAGAACTGGTCCAGACACCTGTTTACTCGTGCCCAAGGAGTGGTGGCTCTGATTAAGGAAAGGTAGCGGTTGCCTCTCTGATCCGTGCCAAGCTCCGCGGCCCCAGGGCAGGGACCACATACCTTTGTATCTCTCCAGGACATCCTCGTAGGCCTGGAGGTACTCCTGCTCCTCCACGTACAGGTAAGCAGCAGGGGAGAGGTAACCCGCCATGCCGAAGTTTATCTAAGCGATGACTGGCCAATTCCCCTCTCCCCCTCGTAACCCCCGGACAGCAACGTAGTCAGCAAGACACAGCCTTGGGAACTGGAAAAGAGGAAGGAGCAGCAGGCTGGGGAAGAGCGCGGAAGCCGAAGACGCAGAGCGGGGGCGCAGTAGGTGGCGGGCGACGGGCGCCAGGCGCCAAGGCCGGCAGAGGAAACGCCCAGGCCTCCT
>NW_012107319.1:1263464-1370038 GCF_000951045.1 Mandrillus leucophaeus
TGCCGAGGACCAGCCCGCGCGGTCCCTCCCTTCTGCCCCCCAGAGCCCGCAGGCGCATCTGCTGCTGGGCTCCGCGGCGGGCCTATAGGTTCACAACAGTCCCATATTTGTCACCTCCCTCTTGCTCTCTTATTATTCATTCTACATAGTACTAGTGTCCATTAAACTGAGTAAAATGGATACAGTTCCCTTAAATTAGATATATGTCTATCATATACTAAAGTGAGTGAGTTTAAGGGTCCATTGGAGGAACCAACTGATACCCAGACATGTAAATAGATGTGTTTAAGAGTAATGACTGGCCGGGCGTGGTGTCTCACGCCTGTAATCCCAGCACTTTCGGAGGCCGAGGAGGGTGGATCACGATGTCTGGAGTTCAAGACCAGCCTGGCAGAGATAGTGAAACCCCGTCTCTACTAAAAATACAAAAATTAGCCGGGCGTGGTGGCAGGGACCTGTAATCCCAGCTACTTGGGAGGTTGAGGCAGAGAACTGCTTTAACCCAGGAGACGGAGGTTGCAGTGAGCCAAGATCATGCCACTGTATTCCAGCCTGGGCGACAAAGCAAGACTCCGTCTCCAAAAAAAAAAAAAAAAAAAGAGTGAGGTCAGGCTGCTGTAGATAGAATCTTCACTCCTTACTGTGTCACATAGGTAAGTTACTTATCCTCTCTGAGCTTTCTTCATCAGTAAAACAGCGATAATAGTGCCTAACTCATAAAGTTGTATAGTAAATGAAGTTTAGAATAATGCCTGGTGTTATATAAGGATTAGCTGCTGCTTCTACTACTTTATTTAGGAGGTGGAGTCTCACTCTGTCATCCAGGCTGGAGTACAGTGACAGGATGATACCTCACTGCTACTACTATTATTAGATAAATCAGCTGATTGTTGACGCTCTGACCTATGTCAACTTCACCTCTTGTCTAAATCTTCCTTCCCTATTTCCTCCTTTCATATATACTGACCTTTTGCCCTCCATGATTTTTTATTTCTTTGTTAGCGTTGGGTGTTGTGAACTATTGACCATTTTCCATTAATGCTTAGACAGGGATGAGTTGGAAAAAAAAAATTGTGTACTCGTGGAAAAAAAGAAAACTGACTTGAGATAGAACTGGAGCACTCCTCCTCAGCAATTGGCCTAATTTTGTTACTCCAAACAAAGCAAGACCATATCTCTTTTTTCTATCCTGACCACTGGTTTATAATCTGAGTCTGAACCCTTATCCCAGTAAGTCTTTAAGGTTACTAGAGTTTTATTACAGCTTGATATGCATTTATGTGCACATTTGTTCATGAAGTAACAACCACGTATCATATGGGACACCTTCTTGAAATAAAAGGGTTAGCATTAGATCCCTGAGAGTCATTCATTTACAGACCACACATGCATAGACACAGGTCTCTCAAAAATGTCTCCTTCACAATCAGTAAGGTCACTGAAGGCATATCTGAGCCTTCATCAGAGACTGACACTCAGTAGCATCCAGTTTTATGCATATAGTCAGCACACACTTAGTAATTTTAATCATCTATTTAAGGAACCAGTCAAAATGAGCAGAAGCAGCATTTGGGATTGTTTTTAAAAATAGCTTTTGCCCCATGCATTCTTGGAAGGGTAACATTGGATTAATATGCTAATAATAATAGTGTATTCCATAGAGAGGAGGCAAAAGCATAGCAGTAAATAGCTTGGACTTTGGAGTAAAGACTGCCTGAATTCAGGTCCTAGCTCTACTACTTCTTGACACTACGACCTTAGCAAAGTTTCTCTTCCTTTCTCAGCAGATTCTGAACTGAAAATGGAGAAAATCGTAGTACCTACTTCATGGGGTTCTTGGGAGGTCTAAATAGGATACCATATTAACTGCTTAGAAGAACATCTGGCCATGGGTAAGCTATCATTTATAGAGCATTTGATGTGCCAAGAAGTTAGCAGAATTGTTTGCATTCACTATTATATTTAATCACCACAACCATGACCCCTTTGATAAAGAAACTGAGGCTAAGATAAGTTTGGTAAATTGTCCAAGTAAACACAACTGTCATGGACAGAGGAGGAATTAAAACCCAAGTTTGCCTGAGTTCAAAGTCTGATTCTCCTTTGATCCTTCAATTCCAACTTCAAAGTATTTGGATAGGACAAAAATCCTTTTCTTAAAATAGCATTATCACTGACAAAGCATGTAACTTTATAGGTAGTTTATGACTAAAAAACCCAACTTACAATATCCTGTAGCTAAGAAAAGCAGATCTGTATTGCTATATGTAAAAAGCATTTATACAATGGGTGTTTAAAAGCCCATTTCCTTATATTTAATTGTTTTATTCTCACATTGACCCGAGGAGATAAGAAGTAAACATACTATAGTCTCAGATGTTAATATGTTAATATGATGAAACCACAACAGATACAAAAGCACAACAGATACAAAAAAAATGTGAAGTTGGGCCAGGCACAGTGGCTCACGCCTGTAATAGTAGAATTTTGGGAGGCCAAGGTGGGCAGATCGCTTGAGCCCAGGAGTTCAAGACCAGCCTGGGCAACATGGTAGAACCTTGTCTCCACAAAAATACAAAAATTAGCCAGGCATGGTGGCACAAGCCTTTAGTCCCAGCTACCTGGGAGGCTATGATGGGAGGATCGCTTGAGCCCAGGAGGTAGAGGTTGCAGTGAACTGAGATCACATCACTGCAATCCAGCTTGAGAAACAGAGGAAGACCCTGTCTAAAAAACAAACAAAATAAAGTGAAGTTGGCCAGGCCCTGTGGCTCACTCCTATAATCCCAGCACTTTGGGAGGCCCAGGTGGGAAGGATCACTTGAGCCCAGGAGTGATCACTTGTCCAGCCTGGGCAACACAATGAGAACCCATCTCTATAAAAAAATTTTTTTAATAAGCCAAGCATGGTGGTACACACCTGTAGTCCTAGCTACTCGGGAGGCTGAAGTGGGAGATCCCTTGAGTCCAGGAGTTAGAGGTGGCAGTGAGCTGTGATCACGCCAGTACACTCCACCCTGGGCAACAGAGCAAACCCTCAACTCATAAATAAATTTTTAAATAAACAAATAATAAGAAGTGTTCGTCATGTGACACCATCACTAATATGACTTTCCAAACCATAAACCTGATTATGCCACTCCATTGCTTAAAAATCTTTCAGCGGTTCCCTAGCACTTACAACATAAATAGTCCAGTTGCCTCAGGATTGCACACAAACATCTTTACAGTTTCTGTCTTTCCCTTCCAAATCCCACACTTAGCAACACACATTACTTGCAGTTCTCATTTAAACCATCTCCCTACCTTTGTTGCTATAGTTCCATCCCTCTAAAGTGGGCTTCCCTTTCACCCTAATTCCATCAAGCTCTTTAAATCTCAGTTCAAGTGGCACTTCCTCTCAGAAACCTTTCAGGAACCTCCCACGCCTCCCTTCTCCCCCCAAGTTAATTATACTCTCCTCTGGGTTCTTTTAATTTTATGTGCTTAGAGCCATCACAACTAATCCCTGTAACAACTAATAATTACCACGTTGTAACGGTTTAATAACACATCCATTTATCATATTAGACTATGACCTTTCTTTTCCAGCTTATTCTTTTTTATTTTATTGATACATATTTTATATATTAATGAGGGTACCATACTGCAAGTACTTTTTACATGCATACAATGTGTAACGATCAAGTCAGAGTATTTGAGGTATCCATCACCTTAAGCATTTATCATTTCTATGTATTGGTAATATTCCTTCTAGCTGTTTTGAAATATACAATATATTATTGCTAACGATAGATATCCTCCTCTGCTGTGGAATATTAGGACTCATTTCTGTAAGTGAGTCCTAACTCACTTAAGTTTGTATCCATTCACTGTAAGTTTGTATCCATTCACTAATCTCTCTTGAAACTATGACTTTTTAAAGGCAGAACTGTGTGCTAATCTTCATTTCATTGCAGGGGCTCAATAAGTAGTTGCTAAATGTGGGTGAATTAAGGTATCCCATAGACCACATAGTCTTTTTGACTCAATAGACATTTTCACAATCAATTCTATTTTTAGGACCTTAAAAACAAATAAAAATACTAAACTCTCAGCTCTTTTATTACTAGGTAATGACCACTACAGACATCCTCACACCATTTCTGAACTTCACCTCATTTCCTAAAAAGGGTGAATTTCAGGGAGGGGGTAAGTTTCAGGAAGAGTATGAAAATATGTAATAAAATTAGAAGTTGAAATTCCAATTGTATGTTTTCATATTATCCACAGCACCAAATTCCATTAGATAACATGTACCCCTCATCCTCACACTGGGTGATCAGTGGCCAGTTTAACACATAATATAGCTGAATTTCATAATTTAGCCACATTATAGGTTAAACAGGTATTTGTGGACTGGTCCCCCAAGTCTATCCTCCATGTATGATTATTGTTTATGATTTGTCTAGCAAAAAGCTAATTTACCAATATTTATTTAAAATACAATCATAGGCCAGGTGTGGTGGCTCACGCTTGTAATCCTAGCACTTTGGGAGGCTGAGGTGGGTGGATCACTTGAGGTCAGGAGTTCAAGACCAGCCTGGCCAACGTGGTGAAACCCCGTCTCTACTAAAAATGAAAAAAAAAAAATTAGCTGGGCATGGTGGCGCATGCCTGTGGTCCCAGCTACTTTGGAGGCTGAGGCAGGAGAAACAATTGAACCCATTAGACAGAGGTTGGAGACAGCGCCACTGTACTCCACTCTGGGTGACAGAGAGAGAGAAAATCTGTCTCAAAATAAAATAAAATAATATGCTTCACTACTGTTTGTTGTTTCATTTTATCTTTTTCTGCTTTTGAAGAATTCATGTAATTGGTTTTTTGGGGTTTTTTTGTTTTTTTTGTTTTTTTTTTTTTGAGACAGGGTCTCACTCTATCACCAGGCTGGAGTTTAATGGCGGGATCTCAGCTCACTGCAACCTCTGCCTCCTGGGTATAAGCAATTCTCCTGCCTCAGCCTCCCGGGTAGCTGGGACTATAGACGCACACCACCATACCCAGCTAATTTTTGTATTTTTAGTAGAGACGGGGTTTCACCACATTGGCCAGGATGGTCTCGATCTCTTGACCTCATGATCCGCCCACCTCGGCCTCCCAAAGTGCTGGGATTACAGGCATGAGCCACCACGCCTGGCCTGTAAATTTTAAAGAATGGAATTTTGAGGTCCCCAGTGCATCAACTGCCACCAACTTCACAGCTATCCCTACAAACTCAGTAAACATTTTACAATTAACAAGCGATGGCCCCTGCATCAATGACTCCACAGTCTACTAACAGCATCAGCACCTTCATGTACACTGCATCCCATTAGAACATCGAGTTCTTCAATGTCTTCCCCACCTGCAGTGTACACTGATGGTTACATTTCTCATAACTTCCTGCCCAGTAGAGTTTTTCCCAATTTATATAATCTCATTGCCCCTAACAAATACCTGCCCTGTCCTTCTGTCATAACTCCCTCCTTCATTACTGAAAGCAAAATATCCATCTCTGCCACTACTACCAAAACTCTCAGCCCAGAAGCACCTTCTGCCTTCCAAAAAATACATAGAACAGGCATCCCATTTTGATGCCCTAAGTGGGCCATCAGCCCCCAGTAACTTCTCATTCACACCCTTCTTTCATCTATCTTCCCTTTCTGCTGAGTCAAACATCTGGTATGGGCAGTGTCATCTGTATAGGCATTCGTCTTGCTGGAGCCTCAGACCTGTGGAAAAGTTCTCAACAGGGCAAGGAGGCAGGCCTCAGTGACTAAACATTTTCTGGTCTGCCTTGACTCTCCAAGGCTACCCCTGCTCACTCTCACAGCTTCCATCCTCCCTCCGCCTCCCCTTTCTCACTCGATCCCTTGCTCTTCAAAGGCCTGGGTGAGACCAGCCAGCATCTCACAGCGGAAACCAGAAGAAGCTCAAGGCTGTTGCCCCAGAAACCCTGACTAAAGAATGGCTGGCTAGGCACTGTTTGTTTTTCCCGTAATCAGAAAATCCCATTGGGAGGACAAAAAGGGGGTTCTCAGCTGCCTTGATGGCTGGAATCTGGGCTGGTCCCCGCCAGCCCCCTTGGAGGAAAAGAAAGTACCAACTTTGCAATATAGTATAGGAGGCAAAAAAAAAAAAAAAAAAAACTGTGGAAAGGGACCTCCAGAGTTAAGAGTGGTAGAGAGGGAAGGAAAGGAAGCCTGAACCACTGGATGCAGAAACAAACCTAAAGAACACCTGGCCTTCTGCCTTTGCAAGAAAGTCCCCAAGGACACACTCCATCCTTCCCTGTTACCATTTCCAAGACGGAAAAAAAATATATATATATATATAGAGAGAGAGAGAGAGAGAGAGAGAGGGAAGAAAGGAACAGCCACCCCTGGAAGCACCTCTCATGCACAGGACACATACACACAAACCACACGGGGGTTCGAAGGTTGATTTCCACAGTGTTCTCAGCTTTCAGCTGGGTAAAACAAGCCATCACTTCTGGTTCAGCTTTTAGGGCCAATGCAAGGCAACACCGGGTAACACAGAACAGAAACACTGGCACGTCTCATGTATTAATTAATCAGGAAGGCGCGATGGCCAAACCCTCAAAAGCACTAAGGACAGAAAGCTGCTATGGATACGATGATGCAGACAGAGATGCTACATTTAAAGAAAAACAACATCCAAGTTGCTGGAATATGCTTTGCAATCCTGGGTACCGAAAACCGTGAATCTTCTTGAGTTAAATCTGCGTAGCTCAGTGCCCCTGGGCAAAAATGAAAATAAAGGCTGCTCACTTCCAGCTTCCCGCAAATACACTAGCAATCACTGCAGCTAATACTTTCAGAATGTTACGGTAACTAATGCAGTAAATAGGAAAGTTTAGTGCAATATTTCCTTGCATTTCAAAGGAATCGATTCATCCAACCAGAAGGCAGGGCCAAACAGCTTAGTCACCAGCAGGCTGGGCAAATGGCTCTATCAGTAAAACAAGGCATAAAGTAAACATGGTCATCATCCTCCCCCACCTTGAGCACAGATTCCTGCCCAGTGCATCAGCTCCCGCTATGGCCCCCCAGGAAGCAGATGGGCGAATTTCCGCAACTCTCTTCCCCCACTCCATCCCCTTCCCCAGATGCTCTTACCTGCTATCCGAAGCACTGCCCTCTCGGCAGGGTCCAGCACTGAGCCCCCTTGAATCTTTCTTTTCGACCTCTCATGTTTAGGCAAATTCCAGGGTAAGGTGTCTCCCGGAGCTGGGGATGCGGAGCCAGATTTCTGGCTGAAATCATCCTCATCGGAAAAATCCGCAGAGGAAGACATAGAGCAGCGATAGGACGCGTTCCCGGAACTCTACAGAGAATGACACAGAAAAAGCATTAACAGCAAAATACTCACATATGCTCATCGATTTAAACATCCCCACCATCACCACCGCCGCCCTCCCTGCCCCCAAACTGGGTCTGGCATATCCTGCACCATCCTCAGAGCTGAGGGAATATACAGAAACCAAAAAAATGAAACCCGGGGCTCACCATCTTTTCTTGGCCAAGTCTCCAATCGTAAAAACAATACACAGGCAGTTCCAATACATGAAGATTTGCACGGAAGAAGTGTGTGGCCTGTGGTCCGGCCACCAGCTCACAAATGACTGGCCCAACAATGAAGCCAGAATCAACAGCCTTCCTGTTACAAATCTATAGTATTTGGCTCCCCCACCAGGACAGTAGAAACATTTTCCATTGCTAGCCTGCTGGTTAATTCATTAATGCAACTAACTCGAAGTTTCGAAAACAAAGCACAAATGCAGGATGTTGAGTCCCAACTCCTTTCCGCTTCAAGTCACCTCACCACTGGAGACTCTGTTCCGACCGATTTTAAGCCCCTGTCCTCTTTATTTAATTTTCTTCATGAGACTGAAGTAGGTTCCCAGAAAAGAGCAAGAAGGGAGGAAGGGCTGATTCTGAGAAGAGCCTTTTCTTAAGACTGGGAGAACACAAAAGACTGTTTTCAGAAGCCTATGGCAGCGCCAATAAACAAACATCTGAACTCGGTTTAGAGTTCTTGAGGTAATTTAAACTTCCAGCAAAGTAACGGCTGCCAATAATGTAAATGAGAATGATGCAGCTCAGTGACAGGAAACAGAGCTCTTCTCAGCTCCTGGTCATTACACTGTGAAATGAGAAGCATGATGCTTTTACCAAAGCACTTGGCCTGAAGGTTAGTCCTCCCTTCATCTAGCTGGAGCAAATCTGCAGGGTCATGTCTTGCATAAAAGTGTTATATCTTCCATAGAGGGAAAAGGCACAAGGTGTTATTCCTTCCTTCTTTGTTGGGTTGTGTTTGTGATTATTTAGAGAGCCACTGGCTTACTAACGAAACAAGGATGTTGACTATCTCTGCTGCAAAATTATAAACATAACAACACATCAAAAGGAAGCCTTGACTTTCCTACTGAGAATTCTACTTTGCTGAGACTCATGGTAAAGATGCAAAACTGGTATAACTCGATTCCTGAAATGTAACTTGCAGCCATGGATTCCCAAGAAGCAAGTTACAGGCAGAAATCAGTGAGGCATGCTCCAATTTGAGCAAAAACACTGGGCTTCCCACAAAAGCAGTGGCAACTGCAGCACAAACAGGCTATGTGAGCCACATCCCAAAACACTCACCCAAGGCACGTGAAATAAACTCTAATTGCATCAGGACTACTAACCTTATCTCAATCTGTTTAGGCATGTGGCTATGCATGGTCAACACCATTATTTCATTTTATTTTTCTTTTTTGTGGGCACATAGTAGGTGTAAACCCCATTCTTTTAGAAGTTCACGTAATATTCCCACAAAGTGAGGTATGTAAGATGTAGCTCTCTATTCTTTCCCCCCAAAAAAGCTGTCTTCCATTTTACTTTACATAAAATTTCACCATCTTGACTAATTTATTTATTTAGAGTCTGTATATTTTTCTAATGACAATAAGGTATTAGGCAAACTTGAGGCAAAAAGTAAATAGAATTGATTTTCTGTATTGTAGCTACAATCCATAGGGAGTTGTGAGTGGCATTAGGTCAGTCACAGCATGCTATTATCAACCCAATTTATTTTCCATGCTTTTCTGAAAATCCATCTTGAGCTTTCTGAGATTTTGTTTTTGGCTGGCTCTGTATAAAAGGGTGACATTCTTAAAGACTTTTAAGAGTGTATTGGGTTTCTTTGGCCGCTTTCTATCTTCCTAAAAATGGCTTCCTATCTGTCCTTACTTAAGGTCATCCTTTATCTGTGAGATTATATTTCTTGTTACCTGTACTATTTTAGTGAGTATAGTAATTTGATTATTTATCTTTACAGACAGATTTGGAGAATAACTGTTAAAGAACTGCTTTCCAAAACCCACTGGTTATTGATTTTTGTAGAGTAAATTTTTTTAATGGCCTGAGTCTCAGCTGATTGAACAACGAAATGTGATTTATGCCATGACATAAACACCATTAATCACTCATAGCCAGATGGGAACAGTTACCACCCCTGGACCCATGGGTGTTGACTGGTGCAGCCTCTAATCTGGTAGTGTCATTGGTAAACAGATAAGAGAGAAAAAGAGGAAAAGACAATCAACAACACTTCTTTCAGCACTATATCATAGGAAAATATGGACCCCACACACACACACAAACTGAGGGAAATCATACATATTTATATGTGGTAAAGTCTCTCCCAGGCTACATGATCCAAGTGTTTTAACAATTAAAGTATTGGATTTTTTCCCACAAAAATTTTCATGAATACTTTTTAAAAATATAAGGTAAACTATACAAAAGTAGGCCCATTTGAACCCTGAAAATTGGGAACAGATTTAAATGGAGCTGCTTTAAAGTGGATTGATCCTAAAGAAAACCTATTATATTCTTTATTGATTTGAAATGATTTGCCAAATCATGTTACTATCTTGGGGGCTAGAGAAGAGTGTGGAACTACAGTTCCCTTTTGTTTTAAGAAAAGCAAATATGTTCTCTCACCCAAAGGCCAGAGTCTAACCTTTGATGTGGGGCTTGGAAAGGTAGGACAAAGGAAGAGGGCTCCTGTAATCAACAAAAGCCCCAGGTTCCTATCTAGTATTCCACTACTGTTGCCTAAGGTTTGATTCCTATTAAAATACAAATATGGTAGCTATGTCCATCAATAGGAGGCTGTTTAAATATAGTTATATGGATACCATAGTCTACTCTATAGCAATTAAACAAAAATGTTATTGTTCTATATTTAGTAAAGAAGAAACAATTCATCAAGAATGATTTCTTAAAATATGTGCATGTGCATATACATGTAATAGTTACCCATATGTAAGTAGCGATTATTTCTGGGTGATGACTAAGATTCTGAATGAATTTAATTTTATTCCTTATAATATTTTAATCCAATACAAGTACATAAAAAGATTACCAAAAGTAAAAAGATTTTATGTCAAGGGTTAGAGAAAATATGGACAACTCTATGAAGAAGTAACTAAGTCAGTGTTTTTAACATTTCTGGGCTCATGGGCACCCCTGAAAAGTTAATGAAATCTATGAAAACCTCTTTCCAGAACAAAGTACAAGAGTAAATACATGCAAAACTTTGCATATCATTTTATGGGATTCACTGACCCACTGACCCCAGGTTAAGACCCCAATTCACACCATCATTTGTCATCCCCATTTGGCAGGTATGCTGAAAATAAGAGATACATGAAAGAGCTGTGGAGCAGGGGGCAGAGTAATTTGCGTAGTGAAGATAAAGCTGGCCTAGGTCATAATACTTTTTAACAGTTGGCCTTTTTCATAAATGACCATGAGCTACTTCTGGACTGATACTGAATCTCTGCAACCAAAAAAGCACTAGATGGTTACAAGCCAAAAACCCTGTACAGTAAATCCTCACTTAAAATCATCAATAGGTTCTTGGAAACTGCTGCTTTAAGTCAAAGGACATATAATAAAACCAATTTTACATAGACTAATTAATATAAATGAGAGTTAAGTTCCTACAGCAAATAATATTTCTGGTCATAAAAATATCACGAAACTTCTAAGAGAAGACCAAAACACTTCTAATATTAAACACTGAAATAAATGTGAGTTATACATACATTTACAGAAGATTAATACAAAATAAGATAATTATTTACCCAATTTTTGGTAAATCAGTAAATGACGGCAGTCATCGGGGTGGGGGGTTAAATCAAGGAATAAATGTTTGCAAAATGAAAAATATAAGGAGTACCTCCTACCGCCATGCAATTCAAAGCCAATCACAAATATGGCAGACCCACTGAGCACTTTCATACCACATCATTTATTGTCATGCATTTGTAAGATTATTGTAGACCTTACAAATTTTTATTTTACAATAATTTGCATTTATTCATGCGTTCCTTTTCCAACCTGCTTATTACAGTTCAGGATCAAGGGTGGCCAGAACCCATCCCAGCAGCTCAAGGCACAAGGCAGGAACCACACCTGGACAGGACACCATCCCATGGCAGGGTGCAATCATAATCTATGCCCACAGTCACTCAGAATGGGACCAATTAACCTCAAGTGCACATCCTTGGAATGTGGGAGCAAACTGCAGCATCCAGAGAAAACCCACGCTGGCATGGGGAGAAAGTATAAACTCCACTGACAGTGGCCCCAGCCAGGAATTGATTTTTTTTTTCTCTCATCAACATTATAACAAAAAGACATTGAACAAAACACTATTCAAGGACCTGCTATATTGTGTCTTCTACAACTTAGTTATTAAAGCAGTTTTAACAATTGAATTAGATCACCAAAAGCTTTAAAATGACTTTCCTGATAGCCAATTCATTCACATGGTATAAAAACAACCCAAATCTCCTAAAGCCAGGATAATTACATAATAACATTTTCAGAAGGGGAACTGAACAATACCTTCTTTAACTGAAACCCCAGTGGGGGATCTGAGATAAGTACAATGGAACTGCCTAAATTGGATGCTGCCCAGCCTTAGCACCCTGATCTGTAGGAAAGTGCCAGGAAATTGTCTTGGCAATAGGCATTCTCTACAGGCAATGGAGAAAGAAGTGCAGAGATAAGAGTTTGCAAAGTAGCCAAAAGTTTAAATCCCAGAGGCTGAAAAGTAAACTTTCACAAACCCACATATTTATAACTTAAGCACATTTCTGTATGTGTATTTCAAAATATTCACCAGAAAAAAAACCCAAAAATAGAAAGCACACAAGGAAACAGAAAAATCCTGATTGCGAAGCATTCTACAAGACAACTGTCCTAGATCCGTCAAAAAGGTCAATGACACAAAACATACACACCCAAAAAGGAAGAATTGTTCTAGATCTAAAAGGACAAAAGAGACACAACTAATTCATGAACCTTGGTTGGATTCTGGGTTGACTCTTTTTTAAAAGCTAAAAAGACATTTTGGGGACAACTGTCTTTTGGGGACAACTGGGGAAATCTGAACATGGAACATGGATTGTTTATTAGACAATGTTAGGAAATTATTGTTAGTTTTCTAAGGTGCAATAATACTATTGTGGTTATGTAGAAAAGTGTCCTTATCCATAGGAGATGCAGGCTGAGGAAACCCAAGATGTCTGCACTTATTTTTATTGTTTCAATAAAAACAAGGAAAAGTATTAAATGTGATAATAGGCTAACAATAAGTATTCACTGGTCTACTCTTTCAACTTTTCTATAAATCTGAATCTTTTCAAAATGAAGAATTGAGGGGGAAATAGCAAGGTTTTTTTTTTGGTTTTTTTTTTTTGTTTTTTTAAGAGACAAGGTCTTGATCCATTGCCCAGGCTGGAGTGCAAAAAGACATGATAATAGCTCACTACAGCCTTGAACTCCTGGGCTCAAGAGATCCTCCCCCCTCAACCTCTCGGGTAGCTGGGTCTACAGGCACATAATACCACACCAGGCTAATTTTATTTTTTAATATTTTTATAGAGACGGGGTTTCCCTATGTTGACCAGGCTGCTCTCAAACTCCTGGCCTCAAGCGATCTTTCTGCCTTGGCCTCTCAAAGTACTGGGATAACAAGCATGAGCCACTGCACACAGCAAGGTCTTTTGTGCTGTGTTTAAGTGTTGCTTAGTCTATTCCTGTGCTCACAAAATCAACATATACAGGTTGCAAGGACAAAGTGATAGTTTTGATCTAAGAAATTTCTCGTAACATTTCTTCATAAACACTTAGAGAAGCACTAGAAGCAGTGGCCTGTGTCAAGAAGTCACCAAAGAAAGATGATCTGCTTGCCTTAGTCCTAAGCATAGTTCTAGACAGAAAAATATAAAAGAAATTCCTCTGCTATTCATTTATTAATAATGTAAAATACAGTGAACACAAGATAGGTTCAGTATCACATAATTTTGATATATGAACAAAAACAGAAAATTTTTTCTCCAAAATTAGGAAAATTAAAGACACAATTTTCTTTAAAAGTCCCTTAGGTAGGTAGGTACAAATACTAACTTCCTCAATGTTGTATCAAAATATATGTTATGGCCCAAAACTATCATTATATGACTAGTTTTTTACTTAGAAATAAGTTAGAAAGCAAGAGCACATTATCTGATTTTAGAGGTCCCAAGGAAAATAAGCTCTACCACAAATAAATAGACGTAGGAGAAAACAATTAAGGAAAATGTGCTTAACTCCTTGAAGAAAAAATGAGATATGGTAAATTTGGGGCAACTTGTGCTTGCTTTAGTTAATAATTTTCAAAACTTGTTGAACAATTAAGGTATGAAATCTTTTACCAAATAAATAGCTCTCAGTTAAGTCTTACCTGGAAACCACCTTTAAGTTGTAAGTGGGGGAGAGGGGGTCTAGTAGTGAGGCCATTAGCTGGCTCTCACTCTCTTCTATTAGGGGAGATATGCAGGAACCCTTAACTCCAAGAGGCAGAAGAGCCTGGGTGGAGGTGAGAGGAAGGGGGATCAGAGGGAGAGGAAGCAGGTTGCTGCTAAGTTCTGACTCAAGGGAAGCAGTGTCAGGCAGAGTTAAGGAAGTCAAAGGTTGCTTTCTAGGTAGAGAAGCCCAGTTCATCAGCCTATGAAAGAACACTGGAATTTAGAACACAAATTCTTTCTAGGGTATAATGATTGTACACTGGTTAGTGTTACTTAGTACTGTATTTCTAAGGACACCAAGCTTGCTGATGGGACAGAGGAAGGTTGATTTCATAATTTGACTATCATGAATAATGCTGCAATGTCTATGGGAGTGCAGATATCTCTTCAACATATTAATTTCAGTTCCCAATAGGTATATCACTTTGAATCCTAGACAATCAAGGCTCAGCACTAAGACATTCTGCAAGACTTCTTCCTTTCTTTCAGTTTAGTATATTCTATCCAGATGCCTCATTTATTGGGTGATTATAATTTAAGCATTTTCACTAACTATCTTATTTAACACTCACTGAAATCCAATAAAGAAATGCACAGTTAGGGATATTAAGTAACTTGTCCACAGTCATTGTCAGTACAAGGTGCAGCCAGGATTTCCATATAGGTCCTTTTGACACGAAAGCCTGTGCTCTTGACCACATGTGGTCCTTGGCACTAGGGGAACATATACTCACAGCCCTAAAGATTACCATATATTTGAGGATCCCAAAAAGACTAGACCTGTTCTGGGTTCAGTACTAGGGCCAAAGCATGGAAATGACAGGTATCAGTTCACATCAAAGAAAAACCATTCAAAATGCACAACTATAGTACTCCCAGACTGCTTTGTGTATAGTAAGCACTCTCCTATTCCAGGGGACCAAGCCTTTGCTTACTCTGTGGTCTCTTTCCACTCAAAGATTCTTTGGTCCTATGTGTTCCCACACCTCCATAAATCTCCCCAAACAGATTACATATAAAATAAAAACTATGCAAAGTATCAAAATACGAAATTTTTCTAAAAATGTAAAAAAACTTTCAAAAAATTTCAGACATCTTTTTTTTGCAAGTCCACCTAATCCCAATCATATGAAAATTATAGAAATAGAGACATCAGAACTAGTTTACATTTGAGTATCTACAAATAGTCTTTCCAACCAAAGGAAGAACATTTTAAATAACTTGCCTAAAAGAAAAGCAAACATATCTCCAAAAATAGCCCCACAAAACAAATGCATTAGGAAGATAAACTCAAATATCGAAAACATACATTTAACTAGAAAATACTTAATCTTATAGTTTAAATGGATGTTTATGTCAGTTAATTAAAAACATGTCTTAAGTACTCATAGGCTTCTTTCTTAGAAGGGCCTGAAATCTAACTGGGAGAGCAGAAGTGACAAAATAGCCATTTATAATTAAATATCAGTCATCTTATCATCACTTGTTAGGCTTAAAAATATGTATTTTGGTGGAATAGTATAAATACATACATAAAAATATGGCTCACAGTATAAAGTTGATGAGGAGAGAGAGGCTAAATCAAGTCGAGCCTCCGCAGTCCCTTCAGAAGCCAGGTTGGAAATACAGTTCCCCAGCTCCCTCACTTCACTCTTCCAAGAGTATCCTATCCAAAACTGTTCACTGCTGATAGAGCCATCATTGTAGATGCACTATGGCTGGCCTACTCATTTTTAAAAACAAATTAAGAGCAAACACGTAAAAATTGGGAATTTTCACATGAAAATTCAGATGTGGAATACTGGCCCTAGTGGTTTTCCCTTTAAAGAAAGGACACGTAAAAGACCTGTGCTTTCCAGTCTGACACCGTTCTCGCATGTATGATACCCGATCCCTGGAGACATATGACTTTGGAGCCCCTAGCATGAAGTAAGTGATGGATGACATTGCTGTATTCAGAAAGTAAAGGAAAAGATAGAGGAGGAGAGGTAGGGATCGTGATAATTGATAGAATGGAGATGAAATTTTTAAAAATATGAAAACTGGAGAAGAGGGGATAAAACAAAACAAACAAAAAGCTTTCAAAATATTTCAGTTAAATGGACAACAAACAAAAATAGATAATTCCATGTTTCTACTGACATCCAAGTGTTCACTTCATTCTGCTGTATCCTCAAACACCCTGGTTAACATTTCCAGTGCCCAGGAAATGGAAGAAAGCTGTATGACTCATGTAAATGCTGGCTCACGATCCCCACGAATCTAGCTGGACCCACCCACCCATCACTACTGCTGATGACTCCCTGCTGGTTTTTGCTCCCATACCTACCCTTGGTCACCATGTAGGAAGCATTAGTAAATTTTAGCTCTTAGGTGATGTTGTCTATTCACACTTGTTTGATCCAAGGGTAGATGATTAAGCCAACATAATTGTCACTTCAGGAAATATAGAAACTAGAAGTTATTGCAACTGGGTCACCTTAGTAACAGCTCTCAGGATACAAAGTCCATGAGTTCCATATCTATCCCTCCCAAGCTTGGTTGTTAAACCTCCTTTGAGATGTCCCTGTATCTTTCCAATACATAACTTTTTGTAATTCAGAAGGTTTTTTTCTTTTAAATTCATTGTCTCCGTTACTGGAGACAACAAAAACTTAGACAACCATGTTAGTGTAAATAAAAAAGCAATTATAGATATTCAGTTCTTCCCTATTGACACATAAGCAAAGTTATGTCTTTATACCTTCTTTATGCTTCCATTTTCATTACCTGTCTTCATTAATGAGACTTCAGAAAGTTGCTTTTGATAATAGCTTTTACACACTTACTCTTTCACTTCAAACAGTAGGTACTTAAGTGAAAGAATTACTTTTTCATTAAAAACAAAAACTTTTATTATTGTACAGAAACAAGGTCTATGAAACTTTAAGTGCCTGGCACTCCCACTTCCCTCTTTTGAGGAAAGCAGGGCTGTTCCATGTACATTAAATGCAAACAATTCGGTTGCTACCTTAAGCCACACCCAACTGGAACCAGGGATCAGTGCCTGATCCCTCTGAGCTGGTTTGGTGGAAAATTCTGCTCAGGTGCGATGATTCATATTGCACAGTGGCAAACCAATCCAACCACAGCCTCCTCTTGAGAATAAATGCTAAGTTCATTCCAAATGTCCTTAACTAATATTGGGATTTCCCCTGACATCTGTTGCACATCCTCATCTTAGAACACCTGAGATCCATCTGGAACAACTGTGTGGCTCAAAGCCCCCATATCTGCACTAAAGCCCACAGTAGATTTCATTTTATCTCTCTTTCCTGAGGTGATCTGGACCTGTCCCTTCCTTGCTTTACCCCTAGAGGAAGCTATATGGCAGGACAGGAAGCAGAAACAGCCTGCAAGAATACCTTTTTCACAAGCCTAAATCTTTTGAGATGCGCATAACCTGGAGGCACAAATGTTCCCTCCCATTCCCTGACACCTTGGCATGCATCTTACAGGACCCAAGAACCTTAACACAATTCCAAGGTGAAGGAAATGGGGAGCACCAGGCCCGGCCTCATGGAGACCTGGGAGTCAGAACCTGAGGTGAGTTCAAAAAAAGACAAAGGAACACCTCTTACCCAGAGTGTATAGACTGAGATTAAACCTCACCGTGTGGGTAGCAACTGTTTCTTATGTACTTCAGAATCCCAGGTCTTAGGAGGGGGCCCCTGATGAATGTCTGTTGGGTGAATTTATTGGCTTGGCAGCTTGGCTTCAGCAGCTTGGTCAAATGTGAGTAGAAATTCAGAAAGAAAGCTCTGCCACAACAAAGGCTAAAAATGCCCCAAGGGTCTGTCCGTCTGTGTCTCGCACACACACATACACAGAGCCCACTAACAGGATCAGCATGGCAGCTACTTCCTTCCTCCAGCATCATTTCTCATTTTAAGGCTGCCTTGAATTATTCTAGATCCAGGGAAGAAGAGAATATATTTCCCTGCTTGCTTATTGACACCTTATTCCAAATCAGGTAAGAAAAGAAGATAGTGTTTGAGGGGGGAAGATGTTAGGACCTTCGAGTTATCCAATCAGTCTCCCAGAATGAGAAGTGAGAAAAGCACAAGGTGCTTTGAGAGCATCAGGTGGAAGTGGCAGCAGAGGCAGCTGGAAAGCAGGTGGTGGATGAAGATCACAGCAGGGCTTGCATGTGACACTGGCGCCCAGAATTCATCTTGTAGGACCTGGATTGTTGCTGACGGGTTATAAGTAGTTTGCCTGTATAGCTGCGTGACTCATGGACTGAAGAGGGATCAAACTCAGACAAGATTAGTGAGCAGTTACTGTAACAGTCCAGCAATAAATGATGGGAGCCTGAACTAAATCATTGGAATTGGGGGTGGAAAGGAGAGGATGAATTTGGGAAACATTTAGAGACTGGAAAAAAGAAGGCTAGACAAAGGTAGGGCTGAGGCTGCTAAGGTAAGAAGTGAAACTAGCTTACTATGCGGGAATGAGAAGAAGGTCAGAAGTCAAGCAAAACTATAATAGTGGGGAGACAGAGAATAGTAGTAGGAAAATCAGTGGGTCCCAGGCAAGCCATACAAGGAGAGCTCGAGATGATGACGTTCCTTTTGATAAGCCTCCTAGTTTGTGATGACTCAAACTGGTTTAAGATACAAGGCTGGCTAGATACCAACCTCCAAGAGACCTGCATTTTCTTCCACTACAGCTCTGGCTCCTGGAGCTGCTGTGAGTGAATGGTAGAAACCTGCCCCTTAGAGAAGCTGCAGCTGGTCAGCATCATGCAAGGGACTGCTGAGATGGTAGCATGCTGGTAATGAAGTGTTATGGAGCCACTCCATCTCTTATTCATCCTTTTTCTCATACACACAGAGAGCAAGAGTATATAAACCATCTTGTTTATTGTCCCCTTTCACACAGGATTGTTTTGGGGAACATAATAGTCACACCATTTACACATACTTCTTATAACATTTACGAGCCATGGTATTCTACTTAAAAACATAAAAATAAAAATACCCCTATTTCTTCTGACTTCCAATTGTCTCTAAGTAATAACTGTTCCCACTGCATTTATGAAGCAAATTCACTCATTCTTTCACAGTGCCCATCACAGGGCAGTTAGAATCCTGTGCTACAGCTGTGCAGCCCACACCCCTCTCCTCCTTAGTCATCATGTACACTTAGGATTTGTGTGAATTCCAATCCCCTGACCTTCCTCCCCTTCACAGCTGCCCTCCTGACCCTGAAATATTGCTTGGGTGTTTTTTCTCCTCCCTTTCTCAACTGGGGATTTCCAAGCCAGCCTAATAGCTTCTTCCAACAATAATAAAGCAAAGAGGAATTTTTAAAAATGTATATCTGTGTCCATAAAACAATATGATGAATTCTATCACAAAAAACAAGCACACCATAGAACATATGACTATCTGTTCCCTTGTGCCATCCTTCTTTCTCTTCCTGAACTGGCCTTGTGTTTGTGTCCACAGCACACGAACCAGCTACAGAATTTGCAGGTGGAGAATCCAGGTACCTAGGTACCTTTAAAAGTCTATTCAGTGAAAATCGCTGGCTATTGATGTGATGGTTAATTTTATGTGTCAACTTGGCTAGGCCATGGTACCCAGTTTTTCATAAAAGATCAGTCTAAATGTTGTGAAGGTGTATGTTTAAAAGTGATTAACATTTATTCAGTGGACTTCAAGTAAAGTAGATTATCCTCCATATAGTGGGTGGGCCTTCTCCAATCAGTAGAAGGCCTTAAGAGCAAAGACCATGATCTCTCAAAGAAAGAATTTTCCTCAAGACTGCAACGTAGAGACCTTGCCTGAGTTTCCAGCCTGATGCCCTGCAGAATTTGGACTCAAGACTGCAATATCAGCTCTTTCCTGAATTTCTAGCCTGCTGGCCTGCCCTACAGATTTTAGATCTCCCAGCCCAATTGCATGAGCTAATTCCTTAAAATAAATAAATCTCTGTGTGTGTATGTGTGCTATAACTAATATATCCTATTGGTCTGTTTCTCTGGAGAACCCTAACTAACACAATTGTCTACCATATTAGTGCATAGAAGACTTATGACTCACCTTTACTACATTTCAGGGAAGTAGAAACACCTGCCATAATTCACATTTTACAGTTTTATGGAAAGTGTGCAGGACTTTTACCAAGCTGAGTTAGGAAGCCAGAGTGCTTCACCCAGCTCCATAATTAACTGCCCATATACTACCACACAAGAAAATTACTTAACATCTTCAACTTGCTCATATTCTAAACATGAATAGTCATATCTACTTCACTAGATATTATTAAAATGAAATAATGTATGTAAATCCTGTAATATGATGCCTGCTCAGCACATACTACTCAATACATTTCCATAGCATTTATTATAAAATAAAAAGATAAAATAAAAACTAGATATCAAGTATTTAGAATTGCAGTGATTATAGCTATATGACCAAAAATATATCATTTTGAGGACTTGAAAAAAAAATCTAACTCCCTTCACATCACCTGCATGCTATCGCCTAAATTTCTAGTAACAGATACAGTCTTTTGATGTAAAGCTTTTTATTTCTAACCAAACTACCCATGGATGAAAAATATTAAGTGGCACAGTATCAGTTATTTATACTTCAGTATGAATAAGGCCACCAGACTGTGTCCTGCAGAAGTGTTTAGATAAAACAAAAAGGGAACACTGAGGTTCCTAGAAGTAGATAAGCTGTCTACATCATGATTTTTTCCTGGAGCCATTTCTGACAATCACAGAGACAGAGATTCAAGGAGTCAAATGAGTCTGTCCTAACAGAAACAGCCTAGCCCAATTCAGGATACCACTCAAAAGAAATATGGCCTGGAACACTTTAATTGTGACAATCCACCTCTCTGCTTCCCTAGTTTTCTCTCTCTCTCTCTCTCTCTGTGTGTGTGTGTGTGTGTGTGAGAGAGAGAGAGAGAGCGAGAGAGAGAGAGATAGCGCATCTTGCTCTGTCATCTAGGCTGAAGTGTGGTGGTAAGATCACAGCTCACTGTGTGGTGGTGAGATCCCAGCTCATGGCAGCCCTGACCTTCCAGGCTCAAGCAATCCTCCCACCTCAGCCTCCCAAGTAGCTGGACTACAGGTGTGCCACCACACCTGCCTAATTTTTTTTATTTTTTGAAGAGATGGGGCAAGAGTGGCCAGGGGATTGTCTCACTGTGATGCTCAGGCTGGTCTGGAACTCCTGGGCTCAAGCAATCCTCCCGCCTCAGCCTTCTAAAGTGCTGGGATTACAGGCATGAGCCACCATGCTCAGCCCTGCTTCCCTAGTCGAAAGTAAAAGCTCATCATTACCGCTCTGTTGAGTCATAGGGACAGATGGCCTTACCTTCTCACCTGCCTTCCTGATTCTCTAGGTAGAATATAATCTTTGATGTGATCTGATGGGAGTCTGAAAATCTGCTACCAAAAACTGCTGCCACAATGTCTGAAATGCTCCCATTAGAGCAATTCTAAGCCACTGGGAGATTTTGAGTTTTATCATCTTCTAAACCACAAGGATAGCTAAATTGAACTGGATTACTAAAATGATATACATAAAGTACATAGTAGGCATTCAATAAATTAGAGCTATGTGTTTTCTTTGTTTTGTTTTGGGTTTTTTTTTTTTGAGACAGAGTCTCACTCTGTCCCCCAGGCTGGAGTGCAATGGCGCGATCTCGGCTCACTGCAAGCTCCACCTCCCGGGTTCACGCCATTCTCCTGCCTCAGCCTCCCGAGTAGCTGGGACTACAGGTGCCTGCCACCACATCCGGCTAATTGTTTTGTATTTTTAGTAGACATGGGGTTTCACTATGTTGGCCAGGCTGGTCTCAAACTCCTGATCACAGATGATCCACCCACCGGGGCCTCCCAAAGTGCTGGGATTACAGGCATGAGCCACCATGCCCAGCCAGAGCTATGTTGTTCTTATTACAAGTCACATTCACCTCTTGCCTGAACAATTATTGCAAAATATCTTCCAGTTGATCTTGCTTGCCTCCTTGTCCTCAACAATATATTCTCCATACAGAAGCTAAATCCAGTCTTCAAAGACCTAAGTCAGAGTACATCGTGCCTGTGCTCAAAACCCTCCTGTGGCTTTCCACTTCACTCAGGATAAAATCCAAAGCCTGTACCATGACCTACAAGGCCTCCTGATGTGCTGTTAGGTCTCTGCTCAAACGGCACCCTTTTAAAGAAAGTTATTCCCCTAAAAGCCTTATGTAACTTTACCCTCCCCACCTATTACTCTATGCCCCTTATCCTGCTTCACTTTCCTCCCCCGCCACTTATTACCATCTGACACATTATGTATTTACCTGTTTATCTGCTTGTTGTCTGTCTCCTCCACCAAAAACTAAGCTCTTTGTTTCATTCATGCTGTGTCCCCAGTTCCTAGCATGGTGACAAACCCATAACAGACGCTCAGAAAATATTTGTGAAACGCGAAAATGAACAGTAAAAGAATTTTGCAAAAGCACCTGTACTAACTAGCACACAGTATGTATGTACTCAGTAAGTACCAATTTCCTGCAATAAATATTAGTTTTTTCTTATTTATCCATATTTATCTTATTTATCATTGCCTGCAATACTTGCCCTGAAGCTTGTTATAGAACAAGAGATTTAAAGCACAACATAGTCTCATAACCCACAGTTAAACCCTCCTAACCATAAATCAAAAATGGGATTGCTCTCAGCAAGCTAACTAGGGAGATAACAGAGAACTGAGGCTAGACCTGGCCCTGTAGTCCAGCAGAGCTCTTTGCCTCCTGACCCAGCTTCACTACTTATTAGCTGTAGGACTTTGGACAAACTACTTAAACTTTTTGAGCTTTGGCTTTCCAATTTATAAAGAACATCTACCTCTTAGGGTTGGTGTTAGGATTAAATGACCTAATGCCCATTGCCAAGCACAGAGCCTGACTCATAGGAAGTGCTTAAGAAATGCTCACTACTGTTAATGTTGTTGGTCAGCATCAATAAAAATACTGTTGATACGAAATGCCTGTCTTTATAACTTCATTTCTTTTACAGTCTCATTTATGGTTATCTCTGGAGTTACAGGGAGCTGATAAAGTTCCAAAACCGTTTTTAAAAGATTTAAAAATAGGAAATAATGATAGTCATTTGTTTATAAAAAGCAGAGCTTGGCCAGATGCAGTGGTTCATGCCTGTATTCCCAGCACTTTGGAAGGCCAAGTTGGGCGGATCATGAGGTCAGGAGATCGAAATCACCCTGGCCAACATGGTGAAACCCCGTCTCTACTAAAAATACAAAAATCAGGGTATTCTGTGGTGTGGTGGGGCACGCCCATAGTCCCAGTTACTCAGGAGGCTGAGGCTGAGGCAGGAGAATCACTTGAATTCGGGAGGTGGAGGTTGCAGTGAGCCAAGATCGTGTCACTGCACTCCAGCCTGGCGACACAGCGAGACTCCATCAAAAAAAAAAAAAAAAAAAAGCAGGGCTCTCATTTCAGAAAAAACTATTTTTCACTTCCCTAGTATCCTGAAACGTCTGCATCTCAGACTTCCTGATTCTTTTGCTTTAATAAACAGACGGGTGTGCCTGGAGTCATGGTGATTACCCATGTTCTAGAAATAAACTTGAGAAAGCTGTGTTGCCTGCTTAATACTCCCATAAGCTCCAAATATTATTATGTAGTTTTTTTTAAAAAAAAACATTAAATGTCTGGGTTTTCTAAGTCAATTTTAAACATGGGGGGGTGTCAGTTCATTTTACAAAACATGCAAGTAGAAATAATGTTTTTAATTTGTAAGTATAAAAAATTTTAAATGCTTAGCTAAACATGGCATATAAACAGGGAAACAATGCAGCATTGAAGAGAGTGTTCTCAACTATGAGGTCTTGCTTCCAATCGTGGCTCTGACAGTTTAGCAACACAGATCACTGTTCTGGACCTTGTTTCCTCAAAATGACAACTCAGACTGGATGACTTTTGATGTTCCTAAATTGTCCACGAATCCCTCATCTCTAAAGCTTTTTTGATATACAAATTCCATACCTTTAATGTTTCATTTTCACACTTCTAAAGAGCCTCTTTATATAGTTACCCTGAACTAAGTTTAAATGCTAACGAGTCAGAGATATTGCATATTGAGTAGCACATGTAAGCAAACAGAAAATACCCTGTCCCAATGCCACAATTTACCATCCTCTCAAAAAAAAAGAAGTGTATTTTGGACTATAACATTTTTTTAGAATGTTGTTAATTACCAAAAACAACAAATAAAAGCCAATGATAAAATAAATCAACAATAAAATAAAATAATTTGACAATCACAACTGCTATTTAATAATTTATCTGATTTTATCATAAAAATATTCCATGAACATTTTCTCTATTGGAGGTTTTAGGTTCAACTCCAAATTATAAAACAACATTATGCAATTAGGAAGTTGATTTGGCCTAACAGAAATGACAAATATGTACTGAAATTTGAGACTTGAAATAAGTGAGTCACTACAGCACTTCTCAATACCCTATGTAAACATGAATTGTATCCTCTCTGGGAAATGAAGGTCCTGTGTCATCTGCTTTAAGACCAAGACATGAGAAATAATTGGCTAACTGTACTACACAGCCCTACATAGAAATGAAATTATACTAAAGATAAGGACTAAAAGCTATGTCTTGGCAGACAATGGCTGGTGTACTTTGATAATGATGTACAGATTTTTAAAAAACTTTTGGTGGCTCTAGGGATGGATGCTAGAACTTTGGGGTACATACGGCTCTGATCTGAGGGGACCTATTTTGGGGAGTCTCTTTAGTCATACAAAAACAAGGCAAAGGTTTCTCTGATATATCGCAGACTTGACTTCCTAACAAACCTGCCTGCTATACATTAGCTAAAAATGCTGGATAAAATATTTTTAAATGAATCAGCAAAGGGGCAGGAAAATAAGAAAAATTCTTAGAGGCTAGAGGGATAGAAAAGCAAAAGCACAAATACAGAAACGTTAGGCTGATTCCCTCTCATCTAAAGTTTCACTTGACGCCCAGGGGACAGAAGAGCAGGACGACCTGCTCAGGGGACAAAAGACAAAGCCAAAGGAGACTCAGTGAAGAAAACAAAAACAAAAACAGAAATAAATAAAGCCAGGGAAGCATGAACTAGGAAAACCAAACAAAAATACCCTGAGATTCCAAAGACACTTGCCCATGTCAAGCTTGTGGCTGGACAGAGTAGAAAAATAAAAACTTCAAGCTGATTCTCATGTGCATTTTATGGCCCAAGTTCGCAGCATCTATGCAGTATGCAAAACTCTGAAACTGAGATTTTATGTTTATTTATTTTTTTGAGACAGGGAATCGCTCTGTCACCAAGGCTGAAGTACAGTGGCACAATCTCAGCCTTAACCTCCCAGGCTCAAACGAGCCTCTCACCTCAGCCTCCCGAGTAGCCGAGACTACAGGCAGGTGCCACCACTATGACCAGTTAATTTTTTTGAGTTTTAGTAGAGATGACGTCTTGTTATGTTGCCCAGTCTAGTCTTGAACTCCTGAGCTCAAGTGATCTACCTGCCTCGGCCTCCCAAAGTGCTGGGATTATAGGCGTGAGCCACCCGCACCCAGCTGAGATTTTATTTTAGATTTCCCTGGCAAAACTAACAGAATATCCTCTCTGGAGAAATGTACCTTCAATCCTAGCCTCTAAAAATTACCACAGATAAAGTTCAGTCAAAAATGAGCTCGTGGTGAGACAGGACTAGCTGTATTTCCTATGCCGACTAAGAATCCCTAAGCCTAGCTGGGAAGGTGACCCCATCCACCTTTAAACATGGGGCTTGCAACTTAGCTCACACCCGGCCAATCAGGTAGTAAAGAGAGCTCACTAAAATGCTAATTAGGCAAAAACAGGAGGTAAGGAAACAGTCAATCATCTATTGCCTGAGAGCACAGAGGGAGGGACAGTGATCAGGACATAGCATTCGAGCAGGCAACAGCAACCGCCCTTGGGTCCTCTCCCATTTTATGGGAGCTCTGTTTTCACTCTATCAAATCTTGCAACTGCAAAAAAAAAAAAAAAAAATGAGCTGGTGGTAAAAAGTCACAAAGCAGCCAGGCACAATGGCTCATGCCTGTAATCCCAGCACTTTGGGAGACCGAGGTGGGCAGATCACCTAAGGTCAGGCGTTCAAGATCAGCCTGGTCAACATGGTGAAACCCTGTCTCTACTGAAAATACGAAAATTAGCCAGGCAGTGGTGGCAGGCACCTGTAATCCCAGCTACTCGGGAGGCCGAAGCAGGAGAATCGCTTGAACACGGGAGGGAGAGGTTACAGTGAGCCGAGATCATGCCATTGCACTCCAGCCTGGGCAACAAGAAAGTCACAAAGTACACAATGAAACAAGGCCCCACTGGTGAAACTATAGAAACAATAGACACAAACCCATAGGCAAAAACTTCAGGTATGTTAATTATCAGATATTACATATAAAATAAACATATTTTATATATTTAAATAGAGGGAAAAGAGTATCAAAAGTGTATCAAAAGTAGGAGTTAGGAATAAGAGATTATCAAAAATACCAAGCAATGAAAAATATAATAAAATACAATAATATAAATTAAAATTCAGTGAACAAAGAATATATATACAAAGAACCCACTCAAATCAGTAAAAAACATACAAACAACCAAACAAGAAAAATGGTAAATGAAATGGACAGGCATTTTGCAGAAGAGGAAACATATATGGCTAATAAACATACAAAAAGATATAAACTACGAAAAAATGTGTGGGGCTCTTCCTCTTCCCCTAAGTGGCCTGAGGTAATCTGTGAAAATGGTTCACTATTCACTTGACCCAGACAACCCCACAAAATCATGCAAATCAAGAGGTTCAGATCTTCATGTTCACTTTAAGAACACTCATGAAACTGCCCAGGACATCAACGGTATGCATATATGAAAAGCCAAGAAGTATCTGAAAGATGTCACTTTACAGAAACAGTGTGTGCCATTCCAACGTTACAATGCTGGAGTTGGCAGGTGTGCCCAGGCCAAGCAATGGGGCTGGACACAAGGTTGGTGGCCCAGAAAGAGTGCTGAATTTTTGCTGCACATGCTTAAAAATGCAGAGAGTAATGCTGAACTTAAGGGCCTAGAGGGAGATTCTCTGGTCATTGAGCATATCCAAATGAACAAAGCACCTAAGACGCGTCGCTGGACCTACAGAGCTCGTGGTTGGATCAACCCATACATGAGCTCTGCCTGCCACATCGAGATGATCCTTACTGAAAAGGAACAAATTGCTCCTAAACCAGAAGAGGGGGTTGCCTAGAAGAAAAAGATATCCCAGAAGAAACTGAAGAAACAAAAACTTAACAGTACGGGAGTAAATTCAGCATTAAAATAAATACAATTAAAAGTTTAAAAAAGAAAAAAAGAAAAAGAAAAGATGTGTGGCATCATTAACAATCAGGGTAGCAAATCAAGCCCACAATGAAGTTAACAGATTACATGTACTCAACTGGAAAAAAAATTAAGTCTAATATTACTATGTGTTGAAAAGAACGTGGCTCCTCATGCTCGCTTAGACGTGGCTGAGGAAAGTATAAATTGGCGCAGATATTTTGTAAAAGAGTTTGGCATTATCTCCTAAAGTTGAACTTTTATGTATATCCAGCAATTCTACTAAGAATTGATCCAGTAATTCCATTAAGCATATACACAAGAAAAACTGCACGTGAACAGTAAGAGGCATGTACAAGAAAACTCATAGTGGCGCTCATACAGTAAAGGCCTGAAAACAAATGTCCACTTACAAGACAGCAAATGAGCAAACTGTGGTATAGTCATACAAAAGTCAAAACAAATAAACTATAGTGAACAATATTATTAGCAATACTATTAGCAATAGCATATTAAGTGAAAAAAGTTAGTTTCAAATAATTACATAAAGTATGCTAACGTTTTTTATTAAGTTAAAAGTAACTAAAATTTTAAAATTTAAATTTTTTAAGCTAGGCGCAGTGGCTCATACCTGTAGTCCCAGCTACTCAAGAGGATGAGGTGGGAGGATCACTTTTTTGAGCCCAGGAGTTTGAGGCTACAGTGAGCTATGATGGCACCACTGCACTCCAGCCTGGGCAACAGAGTGAGACTCCACCTCTAAGAAGACACATAAATAAAAAAAAAAAAATTAACTTTTCAGGAATAAATAGACTAGCAATAAAACTCTAAACAGGGAAACAAAAGAATGATGAAATGTGTTTCAGAATGATGGTTATCTTGAGTAAGAAGATTCAGGCCAATGGAAAAAGAGACCATATCATTAGACATAGGTTACTACCAAGATCTTAGCTTTTGTTTTGAGTGGGGGTGTATAGGTACCTATCAGATAGATAGAAAGATAGAGTAATTTAAAAATAAATAGGTATGGAAGTGCAGAATCTCTTCAATACACTGATTTCCTTTTTTTTTTTTTTTTTGATATATACCCAGCAGCAAAAACTACTATATGCTGGATCATATAGTAGTTCTATTTTTAGTTTTTTGAGGAACCTCCATATTTTGTTTTCCATAATGGCTGTACTAAGTTACATTCCTACCAACGAGCATTCTCCTTTCCCTGAATCCCTGCTAGCATTTGTTATTTTCTTTTTGATAACAGACATTTTAACCAGAGTGCGATGATATCCCATTGTAGTTTTAATTTGCATTTCCTTGACAATTAGTGATGTTGAGCATCTTTTCATACACCTGTTTGTCTTTTGTATGTCTTCTTTAGGGAAATATCTATTTAGATCTTTTGCCTATTTTTAAATCAGATTATTTGTTTTTTTGCTCTTGAGTTGCTTGAGTTCCTCACATATTCTGGTTATTAATCACTTGTCAGATGAATAGCTAGCAAATATTTTTTCCCCATTCTGTGGGCTGTCTCTTCTCTTTGTTGATTGTTTCCTCTGAAGCTTTTTGGCTTGATATTATCCCACTTGTCAATTTGGTTTCCTGTGCTTTTGAGGTCTTACTGAAGAAATCTTTGCCCAGACCAATGTACTGAGGCATTTCAATAGCAAGATATGAAATCAACCTAAGTGTCCATCAATGGATGAAATTATAAGGAAATTGTGATATACACACACACACACACACACACACACACACACAATGGAATATTATTCAGTCATGAAGAAGAATGAAATTCTGTCATTTACAGCAACATAGATGGAACTGGAAGGCATTATGTTCAGGGAAGTAAGCCAAGCACAAAGAGAAAAATCCTGCCTGTTCTCATTCATGTTGGAGTTAAAATAGTGGATCTCATGAAGCTAGAGAATTGAAAGGTGTTTACCAGAAGCTGGGAAGGTTGGGCGGAGAGGGGAGATGAAGAGAGGTTGGTTAATGAGTACAAAAATACACTCAGAAGGAACAAGATTTAGTGTTTGGTAGCAATACAGGATAGCTGTGATTAATACTTTATTGTATAGTTCTAAATAGCTAGAAGAGGTTTGGAATGTCTCCCAGCACAAAGAGAATGATAAATGTTTGAGGTGACGAATATCCCAATTGCAATTTGATCATTACACATTATGCTTGTATCAAAATACCACATGTAAGCCAGCCTCAGTGGTGCATAACTATAGTCCTACTACTTCGGAGACTGAGGTGGGATGATCACTTGAACCTAGGAATACAAGGCTGTAGTATACTTTACACCTGTGAATGACCACTGCACTCCAGCCTGGGCAACACAGAGAGACCCTATCTCTTAAAAAACACAAAACAAAAAACCGTGTACCCCATAAATATGTACAACTATTAGTATCCATAAAAATTAAAAACAAGGTTGAATCTGATGGGTCACACCTATAATCCCAGCACTTTGGGAGGCCAGGGTGAGAGGATCACTTGAGCCCAGGAGTTCAAGGCTGCAGAGAGCTATGAGTGCACCACTGCACTCCTGCCTGGGCATCAGAGCGAGATCCCATCTCTTAAAAAAAAAATCAATAAATAAAATTTAAAATAAATTTATATAAATTAAATAAATAAATGAAAGTGGCACATAAGCCAATGGGTGTCATGAATTCACCATCTTACTTTCTTTTCATCCCTCTTATCACCACTTAAAACCATTATCAATCATAACTACATTTGTTTTGATTAGCTCATAAAACTTTTCAAAAATATTATCTCATTTAATCCCTGCAACAATCTTATGAAATGTGCTTTGCTATCATTCTCATTCTACGTAAGGGAAAACTATGGCTAAAAGAGATAAGTGACTGTTCCAGTTTAAATCCATTTCTTAAACTCCAAATTCTGCATTCTTTCCCACAGGAGCCTGAAAAATATTCTTCCTAATCGCTCCACATGCATTTCAAATCATGTGATATTTAAGAGATCTCGAAGATATAATAAAATAGCACCAAATCACCAAAAGCAGATGCCAAAACTAACACCCTCGAAAGGTGAGATTCCTCAGACTAGTGGATCCCTTTCTCAGCCACCTAAACAAGGTCACATTAAAGGCCTAGTTATCTTTACTAATACCATCTTCAATCACACACAAACACATAACCTTCTGAACAACTCCTGACTGAGCTTCTATTTGGAACCTAAGCCAGATATGGTTTTTGTTTTTTCGTTTGTTTGTTTGTTTTCTGTTGCCCAGGCTAAAGTGCAGTGGAGCGATCTTGGCTCACTGCAAGCTCCGCCTCCTGGGTTCACCCCATTCTCCTGCCTCAGCCTCCCTAGTACCTGGTACTTCAGGTGCCCGCCACCACGCCCGGCTAATTTTTTTGTATTTTTAGTAGAGACGGGGTTTCACCATGTTAGCCAGGATGGTCTCTATCTCCTGACGTCGTGATCTGCCTGCCTCAGCCTCCCAAAGTGCTGGGATTACAGGCGTGAGCCACCGCGCCCGGCCTGCCAGAGATGTTTTAAGATGCTCACAGGGCCCTGAGCCACTGTTTTACAGATCCCATCACATGAGACATATACTCAGACACATTCAACACATTTTCCATTAAATGCTTGAAAGGGCTTTTATTATTCGAAAAATATATTTTGTTAAAAGATATTTTTGTGTAATTTTAAATTTCACTTATACACAATTATGCAAATGTTGAATTGCAACTAGGCAGTTGCAATTATGACTAGTATTTAATTAAAGATTGTTTTTAAAGTTAAGTTCCAAGCTTCTTATTTTGGAATCAATAATATATATTTAGGTCCCAGTGATCTCAAAAAGCCTTTGAAGAGCTCATGGACCCTAAGGACAGACCAGAGTGTCTAATGGACACACCATCGGGCCAGGAGCAAGGCTACAGACTATTGGTTTCAATGGCAGAGGGCTGTCCGGGGCTACCCCTGGCTTCATCCCTAGAGCTGCTGGAATCTTAGTACAGGTGAACTTACCCACCACACCACTTCTGCCTACCACACTTGTATACTACCCCAAATTCAAGCCCCACGGGCAACTCTTTTCTCAAAAACTATCATCCTTTTGCTACTGTGTAGCTGCTCCACTGCTGCCCTCCTAGTAAACTCTTTTCTAGGTGCCCTTTGAAACCTTCATTTAATTGTCAGGAAGCTCTAATTCCTCACAAAAGTGCCATCTCCAGTGCTTGTCTTACCTTAATCATTCCACGTGTATTTGTTAAGTGCCTGCTCTCTATACCTCTGCATCTCTCCAGCAGAGGCTTCTGCTTCTCCTGCATGTCTCATCGAAATCTCAGAAGGAACCATCATCTGACGCCACTCTCTTCCTTTCCCTGAATTGTCACTGTCTGGCCTCCGGCCACACCCCCTCATTTGCCGAGGACTTTGGAACCTGACTCATTGCTTCTTCTCCACTTTGAGTGTAGTCATCTGGGAAGATTTCCACATTCATGTGGATGGGCCAGCCAACACCTCAGCCACAAAAGTTCCTAGCTTCCTGAGCTCAAATAATCTTTATCTTCTCTCCTCTTCTCCCAGCATGCCATGGCCCCATTCTGGACGATGACATCACCTGGTACTGAACCAACTCTGAGACCTCTCATTGTAATCCAACAATGTGACCTACAATTTCTGGCTCCCCAGCTCTCTCACAACTCTTCAAGCTAATCCAGACCTCTAATGTTCTGTTCCCAGTCAGACCCATGATTACCATTAAGATTTCCTGTTCTTCCTCATCAAGTCTCATGATGCATCATTTCAAGCATTCTCTCGACATCAATATCCCAGCCGCCTCCTCTAGAGCTATCAATTCCACCCTCTATCTTGGATCAGTTGAAACATTCACCTTAACTCCCAATTCTAAATGGCTGAAACGTGCTTTGAAAACACTACTCAATGAAGCAGCTTAATCCCTCCACAAATGTCAACTATCTAACATCAGCTGGGTTCTCAGCACTGTTTTTCTTTAACAACTTCTAGCTATCCCCAAAAGTATCCATTTCTACTCTTACTCTCACCTGCATTCTGTCCAGGCCCAGGAAAGGCCCCCTTTCTTCTCCCTAAAATATCTCAAATGTCTCCCATCTTATGAAAGACCTTTCGGAATCCTATATCCTCCCTAGCTTACTGCCTTAATTCCTCGTCTCTTCTTAGGCCAACTCCTTTAAAGGGTAATTTATAAAGGCCCTTTCCACGTCTTTATCTCCTAGTCACTTTTTCCCCATTCATCTTTAAATTGACTTGTATTGTATCAAAGTAAAACGTGCCTGTAAGTTAAAAGCAAATAATGATAAAAAACATTTGGCCTAAAAGGCTCTTACCTAGATACCCGGCTCTGATCAAATGTCACCTTATCAAAGAATGTTCCCTGACTGTGCAATGTAAACCCATCATCCCACCCCAACACTATCTTCCCCTTTACCTGAAGCATTTTTCTTCATACCATTTATCACCTCTTAGCATAATGTAAATTTAGTTATTTGGCTGGGCGCAGTGGCTCACGTCTTTAATCCCAGCACCTTGTGGGAGCCGAGGTGGGCAGATCACTTGATGTCACGAGTTCAAGACAAGCCTGACCAACATGGTGAGACCCCGTCTCTACTAAAAAATACAAAAAATTAGTTAAGCATGGTGGCAGGCACCTGTAATCCCAGCTACTTGGGAGGCTGAGGCAGGAGAATCACTTGAACCCAGGAGGCAGAGGTTGCAGTGAGCAAAGACTGCGCCACTGCACTCTAGCCTGAGTGATAGAGTGAGACTCCATCTCAAAATAAATAAATAAATAAATTTAGTTATTTGTTTTTATTTTTATGGGATCCGTGGCACAGAGCAAACACTTAAAAAATATACGTGGAATTAATAAAAATCTATTCTAACAGGATATCAAATTAGAACTTTTTAAGTTAGTTTCAACTGATATCCCATAGGCTGGGAACAACGCAATAAATGCCACTATCTCCCAATCCTAAAGGAAAGTGTTGGAACAGTACAACTCAAAGTATGCCCATGGACAAATGCTAGTCTGATAACTGTTTTTATTGGTTTGCTATAAGACAAATACAGAAATTGGAAGTATTTAGAGACTTTTAGAATAATTTGACATTGCTTTGGAACTACAACTGGTCAATAGACTTGTCTTCTTGAACAGACTATTTCAGGTGCTGTTGAACTCACATAATACGTCACCAGTGTGACGTGAACTGAAGACCAGTCATGCAATAAAGGGCCAGGTACAGACCTGTAATGAATTGGAAGTTAAAAAAAAAAATCTTTCCCACAAATGTACGAAATGCCCTGTGCTAAACCATCTGTGATGACCATGTTAAGTCAGTGTGACACAGATTAGAGCAACATGAGCCCATCACCACTCTAAGAGAGGTAGACAATGCCAGAAACCAAGAGGAGAGATCGCTTTGGAGAAAGCTATTGATGCCTTGAGCATTTCCTCCTAGAAGAGAGGTTGGTGTGCATATCCTATGCCTTAAATCAAGGGAGAGGGCTTGAAGGGCAAAACATGTCTCCCCTGGAGTTTAAGGACCATGTGACTAGAATATGACTCTCACCAAAAGACTCTAAAGGTGAAGACTGTCGCCAGAATTAAAGGTCTGCTTGGCATTGAGCTGCCCCTACATGGCACATGATTTTGGGAGGTCTGTCATGGACCCAAGGACAGAGGGAGCTAGTTTAAGCTCCTATTCAAAGGGTTCTTATCCAAGAGGACTTTGTGAATGGAAGGAGGGACCAAATAGAGGGGGTGAACCATCAGAAGTTCAGAAGACCAAGGCAGGAATACACAAGCAAAGAAAAGACTCTTCCCAGACGAAAGGAACTACAACACATTTAGAGGACACCAACTGCCAGGTCATAACTATAAGGGCTGTGCAAAACTAGGCCCTCGTCCCCTAATCCCCTTTCTCTTTGGCCAATCCTAGAGCAGTCAGAAGCAACAACAGGAGGGTATAGGAGAAAATGAGGAGAGAAGAGAGGAAAAAACCAACCATGTCCTTTGCCACTGCAGCCTGAATCTCTGTCAAGCTGAGAGAAGGGAAAAAATATTAACGTTGAATATGAAGTTGTAATAATTCATGAGGCCAGACTGGAGTTATATTATTATTAGCTGGAGCTAAAATCTTTAATGCCTGACAGTGACCCAAGGACTTTCTATTATCTAAGAATCACCAGTAAAGCTGTGGCACCTGCCTTGAGTTTTTCCTTAGGAGTAGAGAGTGAGTTAAATGGTGATTGGTGAGGAAAAATACATTTAATTTCTCTTTGCACTCGAATTAATAAATAGATTATACACAAAAATTGTGGTCCCCTGGCTCTTCTTCCCACCTTCTCAGACACAACCACTTTCAACTTTCTACACATCTTACCGCATTTATCTTAATAGTTCCAAGTAACATGCATATAGTGGTATGTCTAGGTTTATTAATTATAGTCATCATCTATTCAGTCCCTATTAAGATAGATAAAGATTATACCTTTCTTACAGAATATTTGCATAAATCCATATTCAGTGATATTATGGTTAATTGCATCTTAATATTATTCACTCTTGAATTAAGTAGTGTACCATGGTTAAATTTTCTTGCTAACTCAAATCTATAAATAGATTAATCCACACAATAACACTATAAAGTTATGACCCCCATTCTAAAGTGGAGGAACCTGAGCCACAGAGAAACTAAATAACTCACTTGCCTAAAGGCACTGAGCTGGTAAGTGCTGAAACCAAAATTTAAACTCACATTGGGCTGTATAGTTCCAGAATGCACACTCTTAGACCCTCCATGATAGTGCTTACATTTGCTAACAGGTTTAAGTCGTAGCTCAAGCAAAATTAAACTGGGTCTAGCCCATTACTAAAGTAGGTGCTATTGTAGCATATGATAAAGACATTTTTAAAATTTCTATTCCCACAATTAATAGATAACTTTCAAAAGAGTATCCAGAAAGGTACTTTGGATATGTAACATACAACCCAACTTGTTAATTCATCACAATAACAGAACGTATGATTTTCCTTTTATCCATTCTTTACTCCGACTTCTCACCTTACAATTTTCTCTTAGCAAAAGTTAAGCAATAACTCTTCAGAAAAATAAAATAGTCTAGAGATTCATTATTAAAAATGTATCGAAATCTTATAATTCCCTGGGGCTAAGGTTTAGAACACAAAGCACAGTCTCTTTCCTCTAAAATGACATAATTCTTATAATTACTAAAGTCAGAATAAGAGATAGAACTACAATGAAGAAATTACTTTGGAGGAAACATTTTAGTATGTTTCTAAGAAAGCAGTATATTAGGCCAGGCACAGTGGTTCATGGCTGTAATCCCAGGACTTTGGGAAGCCAAGGCGGGCAGATCGCTTGAGGTCAGGAGTTAGAGACCAGCCTGGCTAACATGGTAAAACCCTGTCTCTACTAAAAGTACAAAAATTAGCCAGGCATGGTGACACACACCTGTAATCCCAGCTACTTGGGAGCCTGAGACAGGAGGTGGAGGTTGCAGTGAGCCAAGATCGCACCACTGCACTCTAGCCTGGATGACAGAGTAAGACACTGTCTCAAAAAAAAAAAAAAAAAAAGAAAGAAGAAGAAGAAGAAGAAAAGAAAGCAGTACTTTTCGGTTTTTCAACTTATCTGGTTCCATAATTAGTGAAAGAGATATTTTTAAATATCGATTAATGAAACACTTAGTATAGTCCCTAGTAATATAAAATACTGTCTTTCTCAAAGTTATATATACCTAAAGAAATAAGGCCGGGCACGGTGGCTCACATCCGTAATCCCAGCACTTTGGGAGGCCAATGGGGGCAGATCATGAGGTCAGGATTTCAAGACCAACCTGACCAACATAGTGAAACCGCATCTCTACTAAAAATACAAAAATTAGCCAGGTGTGGTGGCACGCACCTGTAGTCCCAGCTACTTGGGAGGCTGAGGCAAGAGAATCACTTGAACCCGGGAGACAGAGGTTGCAGTGAGCCAAGACCACGCCATTACACTCCAGCCTGGGTGACGGAGTGAGACTCCATCTCAAAAAAAAAAGCAACAACAACAACAAAGAAATAAAAGAACAAGTGAAAATTAGAATATAAAGCAAGTAACTGATAAAAGAATCAGACAATGCCTGACATCCAACTGACTGATCTTCCCATCCCATTTCCCATCTTTAAACTCAAAAGTTTATTTTTATGTTTTTGAAAAATCCAAGTTTTAAAGAGCAAGCCACAGGCCACAGAATTCTAAAATTCTCCAACCGTATTCAGCCTTTTACTCCTAAAAACAAGAAATAGTACAACTCAAAAGATCAACAATCTAAAAATTTAGTCCAAGTGGTTTCTCTTTACTGGTAAAAAAAAAAATCATAATTTCTGTAATTTGCCATTAGTGGAAGAATTCAAGCCTAACTCATTCACATTTTATTAAATGGGTGGCTAATATTTAGCTTCACAGAGACCAAAAAAAGCACCAAATAAAGGGAGGGGGTGGCACGTGCACAAGAAACTTGGCTAACGATTTTTCAGACGCTTCTTGGTTAAAACTGCAAGAGCTGAATGAACACAGAAATCCACTTTAAAGTATATGTTCAGGTTGAATGTATAATTTTTGCCCTTCTGAACTCCTGGGACAAAGGTTTATGCTCAATAATGTTTAACCTTCTTGAAATGCAGAAGGAGAAAAGGCTCAAAGCAATATGTCAGAAGTGATTATCATAGTTCAAGGGAAATGGTTATTCTGATGGCCAAGAAAAATGGACTCATTTTCAACATGAATGCTAGCCACTTAAAAATAACTATTATTCTGTGGCTGCAAATTATGAACATTAGTAGCATGAAAGCACATGTCCTGTAAGGACCCCATTGCTTCTGAAAGATATCCACATCCAGCTATCCAGTTTTGGAGAAAGTAAATGGGGTATTTTTATTGTGTTTGGCAAAGTAGCTAAAAATTACACTCCATTCTCAATTAACAATGCCTATTTCTAATAAGACTAATATATAAATAAAATTCACAGATAATTCTAAAGCATCCTAACTTAGGATAGTTTCAAACTTTCTTAATTAAGCTTTGAACAGAGTTAGAAATGTATAAATCACTGGCTTGCCTCCCTATTTAGTAACAGAAAATTAAAAGTATGAGCAACAAAATGAAAGCAAATAATCCACCACTGGAAAGGTATCTCCTGAGCAGAGTCACATAATGGCATGTGATATCAATATTAAAGATTAACTCAAATCGATTAAGCAACTCAATATCTTGCATTTTAGCCATCATCAAAATTTCATGACCTCTGTGAAAAGATATATGTGTAATCTGCTGGAATAAAGTAACACTAAAATGAAAGAATTCCACTTACTAAGAAAAAATTGTTAGAACAGCTATCGTTTGAATTTCAGCAAGACGAAGTCAAGCAATGTGATAGCATGTTGCTTTGTTGTTGTTGTTGTTATTGTTGTTTGTTTGCTTGTTTGTTTCCGAGATGCAGCCTTCCTCTGTCACCCAGGCTGGAGTGAGGTGGCGCGATCTCGGCTCACTGCAACCTCTGCCTCCCAGGTTCAAGCTGATTCTCCTGCCTCAGCCTCCCAAGTAGCTGGAATTACAGGCGCATGCCACCACACCCAGCTGATTTTTATATTTTTAGTAGAGACGGGGTTTCACCATGTTGGCCAGGCTGGTCTCAAACTCCTGACCTCAGGTGATCCACCCACCTCAGCCTCTCAAAGTGCTGGGATTACAGTTGTGAACCACCGCACCCAGCCCATGTTGTCTTTAAGGTCAGTTTTATTTTGATGATGATTCTAGTCTCAGACCAATAAATCAGCAAAGAACAAAAACAGCAGTCTTGGGGGGAAAAAAATCAGTTGTAGATTTTAAAACAGAAGAATATGCCTATATAATTCCTTGTCTATTTTATATTATTTAAGTTTTAAATAATAAGCACATTTTATACACCACTTACTAATATGGTTTGTCAAATGTTCTAAGTAAAAAGTCAACAAATAAGCAAACAGTTCTTTGTTAACAGAAAAAAAGAAGTAAAAAGAAATCAGAAGATGGCCACAGGAACAATATTTCCACCTTCTGCCTTTCTAAACACAATATCTAAAATCTCAAAATGTTATTACCAAAAATTTAGGCTTGCTCTATGGAAAACAAAAATGCCGACGATGCAAACTTCAAGTAAAGGTTTGTTTCTTTTATCTAACTTCTTAAACCTTTCATTATGGAAAATTTTATGCTTATACAACAAAGGAAAAGTATAGAGAACTGCCATTTACACACCCAGCTTTAACAATCACTATTTCCTGGTCAGTGCTATTTCAACTATACCCCTATCCACATTTTCTGCCCTACCCCACCAGATGATTTTAAAACCAATCTGAGGGATTTTACTTCATTATTAAATATTTTAGTATGCATCTCTAAAAGATAAGGATTATTTTAAATCAAAATACCATTATCAATCTAAAGTATTTTTATAAGTGTCTTAATATCATTAAATATCCAAGCCTGGGCAACAAAGCAAGACCATGTCTCTTCAAAAAAACTTAAAAATTAACCAGGCATGGTGGCACACATCCGTAGTCCCACCTTCTCAGGAGACTGAGGCAGGAGGATTACCTGAATTCAGGAGGCTGACGATGCAGTGAGTCACGACTTAGCCACCGCACTGGAGCCTGGGTGACAGAGTGAGAACTTGTCTCAAAAAAAAAAAAATTCATTGTTCATATTTCCCCCACTTTCTACTTTTTTATATTCAGTTTATTTACCCAAATAAGGCATACATGTTACATTTGGTTGGTAGCTCTTTTAAGTCTCTTTTCATGTATAGACTATCACTCCCACATTTTTTCTTATATTCTGTCAAAGAAACTGGGGGTATTTGTTTTAGAGTTTCCCACACCGCAACTTGGCTAAATCCTAAATGTATCTTCACTATCTTCACCTTATCATTTAATATATTCCTCTGTCACCTGCATTTTATGTAAATCTATAATTACAACTAGCAATTTGATCTGATTTACGTTCAATTTTTTAGCAAGAATACTTTAAGTATTTTTGTATACTTTCATCAGGAGACGCATATGTATGGTTGTCTCTCGTGTATCAGCAGTCATCGATGTGTCTAGGTTCGTTATTTTATCAGGGCTTGCAAGATGGTGAAATTGTAATTTCATCATTCCTTCTTCCTTCAACAACAATTTGATTACCATGTATAATAATCCTTAAAGCAAAGACAGGAAAATGCTTGCTTCTTTCCCTTTACCACTTTTTAGAAAAAAAAGAGTTAGTTCCCTAGCATTCTCCAAAAGTCACCAATAAGATGGTTTTAAACAATATCATAGATTCATAGATTTTGAATATATGGATGTATTTCAATCTGCCATGATCATTATTCTTATTGATTGAGCAGTAGGAGCCTCTCCCAGTTTAGTCCTGGTCCTGACATGATCCCAGTAGTCTTTGATGCTTCCTTACTTTCTGGTTTGACAAGACGTGCCAAGCTCATTCTATATTTTCTGTTTCAGATCTGGAATCAGCCATTTCTCCAACAAGTTTGTGATTGATGGTTTCCATGGGTGTCCTGCCTGCATCCCTTCCACCTGGCCAATGGACTCACATACAGGCTACTGTGAGTGTTGGGTGTTAATGGCTCATAGCCACCCTCTCCTTCAGGGACTCCCCTAGCCTAAAGCTTCCTCACACCCCCAACCCTAGCAGCCCATAACCAATGACTGATGGAGGTGAGGGACAAAAGGCTTGCTTCAAGTTGAGACCAAGTCTAAAGTACAATTCATGTGCCAGAGTTCAATATTCAGAAGTGGAATTGTTGGCTCATATGATAATGCTATTTTTTAATTTTTGAAGACCTACCATACTGTTTTCTATAGCAGTTGAACCATTTTACATTCCTACCAAGAGTGCACAAGGGTGTGTAAACTTAATTTTAACACCATATTAGCTTAGGTATCTGCTTTGGTTTGAATGTTGCATCCCACTCAAAATTCATGTGTTGAAATTTAATCCCCAATGTGACAGTATTAAGAGGAGGGGCTTTTTGGAAGTGATTAAGTCATGGGGGTTCACCGTCATGAATGGGTTAATGACACTACAGAAAAAAAGGCTTCAAAGAGCTCCTTTGCTCTCTCTTGCTGTCTTTGCCTTCTGCCTTCCACCAGGTGAGGATGCAGAAACAAGGTGTCATCAATGAGGAACGACAGACACCTCACCAAATACCAAACCTGCCTATGCCTTGGTCTTGAACTGTCTAGGTTCCAGAACAGTGAGAAAATAAATTTCTATTATTTATAAATTACCCAGTCTCAGGTATTCTGTTATAGCAACACAGATGGACTAAAACAGTATCTGATCCTCATCAATCTTAGTAATACTGAGCTGCATGTAAGAAAGGTCAATGTAGAGTAGCTAGTGGTATTCCCCAGCATCAGAGTTAATTATCTACTTTACCAATTGATAATTGAATAGGATGTGTGGAGGCTGCAGCATGGGCTTGATAGTATTAGACCAAAGTGGACTTGCCAATACATTGGTACCCTAGGGTGGCCAACACACATAATGCAGGCTGTCAGCAGACTCTCAAAGATGGAAAGCTACTCCCTGGGAATGAGTCACACTGGGATGATGAATAATCCCTCCAGTCAAATGGAATCTACATTATTCTCCCTGGAAGTTCTCACCCAATTCTCTAAGCACTGTCAGAGATAGAGACTAAATAAACATAGGATAAACACAGGAGACAATAGACTGCAAGGATGAGAGATGTCTGCTTCTATCAGACCTTATGAACTTAGGCCAATCACTTACTCACTGAGATTTAGTTTTGTCAAACTATATCAATAATATATGCCATACCCAACACACAGGGTGTCTGTTCAGACTAAATGAGATCATGAATATGAGCATTCTTTGAAAGTATGAGGTGCTACTTAACTACAAAGTACTACTCCAAAGCTATAATTTTCCTGAAACATTACTGTCATTTCCAGAACTGAATTCTCCTCTCCCAAAGCACAAACTAAGTTTTGTTCAATTTCCATAGATTGATTTTTTTTTTGAATCACACTCATCAGTTCACAACTAAAATAATAAAGAGAGAGAGAGAGACAATATTGAGAGAAATCAGACCCTTATCACTTACTTGGAGGTGGTTTAGAAGAGTAAAACAAAGGTGACGTTCGGAAAAATTAAGAAGTAGTCTTAGGAAAAAGGGTTCAGAGAGACAGAACCATGAGCCTAGAAAAGAAACAATTTATTGATTTTCAAGTACAATCAACTTGCTGCTAATTAGAACTACTTAATGGTAGGAGATTGTATCACTAAAAGTACTGAAGCAGAGAGGAATCTAGCATTATGAAAACTGTTAAGTCAAATAAGCTCTAAGAGTCCCTCAAGCCTTACTATTCTTTGATTCACAAAGACTGAAAATGACACGGTAGCAGGTGGCTATGCTTCATCCTCTCCACAATAAGAAATGGTCTTAAATTGTAAGCCATGGGATTTAGGGCAAAAATCAAGGAGTTGTTTCAGGCAGAGATGGCTGTTAAATTCCAAACAGAATTCTGAGGTAAGCTATGGCTGTGTCCTTTAAAATAAAGGAAGCTATACCCATCTTACCAGAACAATTTAAGGATTACTCTGGTTAGAGGTGAAATAATAAACTAGACCATCTTTGAAGGGGCTTTCTTTTCAGTCCTTTGATCTATAGTTGTCCATGAAAATTTTCAAAGTATAAGTGACTATCCAAATGTTTTCTTTACGTTTCCTTGGTTTGGAGCTTAAATAATTTTTTTTTTAAGACAACAGGTTGTCAACACATACAGGAAAGACATAAAAAGAATGGCAAGAGGTCTTGCTTCAGTCAAAATACTGACCTCAAAAAAGAATCATGAGTTATAAAGACATGCTTATTTTTCTCTAAGCAGAACACATTAATCCCTTTACCAAGTTAATCTTGGTTTCATGAGTTGTTTATAGAGAATAAACTGTTCATTCAATACAGTCTACCTACCTTGCACATTCCTGTGCACCTGTGCATTAATTATTCCTATACCTTACTATAATTTATTATAGCAAGCCTATAATAAATGAAATTTTTTTTTTTTTTTTGAGATGGACTCTCACTCTGTCACCAGGCTTGAGTGCAGCAGCGCAATCTCAGCTCACTGCAACCTCTGCCTCCCAGGTTCAAGCGATTCTCCTACGTCAGCCTCCCAAGTAGCTGGGACTACAGGTACATGCCACCACACCCAGCTAATTTTTGTATTTTTAGTAGAGACAGGTTTCACCACGTTGGCTGGGATGGTCTCGATCTCTTGACCTCGTGATCCGCCCGCCTTGGCCTCCCAATGTGCTGGAATTACAGAAGTGAACCACGGCGCCTGGCCATAAATGAAATCTTTCATAAAATTCTATCAATTATGAACCAAAAAGGGAGGTATAGCAATGTGTAGCAAAGACTCAGTACACTGAATGGGTGTCATTCAAAAAAATTCTTTTCAGATAATTAGCAAAAGAAATTTGACTTTATTAATCAATTCATTCTCTAGAATTCCAAAGGGGAAAAGGAAACAAATGTTTCCTCTAAGAGCTTTGGATTTGCTAGTTAATTAGCCAAAGTAAGGTATGAGTTCTACAGTTATGCCTTCCACAGAAGGGGAAATGTCCCGAGGTTATGCAAATAAAGCTGCCTGGTCCTACATATTTGAAAAGGAAAGGGAAAAGGAAGACCATTTTAATAATCTAAGCAGGAAAGGAACATAGAAACACGCTGCTATATTTTCAGTGAGATCAAGGATATATGCTTAAGTCTTTCCTACACTGCAAAAAGTTCCCAACTACAAAGATGACAAAATCTGGTTAATGTTACTACAAATTAAAGCTATATAATGTTCTAAAATATACTGCAGCCTTACAAAAACCTAAGCTGTAATCAGAAAAACAGAAAATTTCCCCAAGACTGAAAAACAGAAACCTACAAGAGAAGGAAAAGAAGGGTGAGGGCAAGGAAGTGGTGGTTTAGTGGGGGAGAGTTCAGGGAAGGGAAAACCTAATGAGTATGCCTGGAACTTCATTTCCTGCTATTTTCTCTAGTCTCTACCTGAGTGGCCTTTTCTTAGCCTAAAATGAAGATCCTTAAATGAAAGTCAAGAGCTACCTGGACCCATCTCTGCTAAAGGCATTTATATTTCTGAGAGAAGAGTTGGAAGCTATAAGCGATCCTCAGTCCTCTTCCCAAACTCTCATCACTGGCAGACTCCAGGGCTCAGACATCAATTGTCTTCTCTTCTCTATCAAATTCATTTTCTGAATCATCCCATCTAGTCTTATAGATTTAATAACATCTATGTACAAATAATTCCCACATTTTCCATGAAATCCAGAGACAAGAATATCTAATAGATATTTCAAACTTCACATATCCAAATCAGAAATGTTTATTTCCAATCCTCAATCCAAACCTGCTTCTTCCTTTGTGCTTACCATTTCAGAAAAGAGGTCACCTGTGATTGATCACCCAATCACCTGTGTTAGGCCCATATGTCCTCCAGCTCCTCAGTCAAAACTGTCAGGCTCAAAAATACCATTGCTTGATGGTAGTGGGAGCCCAAAAGTAAGAAAACAGATGCTCATAGGCTAAGATTTTGCCAGCAGGGAGAACAAGCTGCAGCTTGGGCTATAACCTGGGAACACTAGCAATTTTTAATTAGACTTTTTCAGCTCAGTGAGAAAGTCTCAGAAATTCTAAGTCACCAGAAAATGCAGGCAATGCTGTTGCAGTGTGCCAAAAACTGGAATCAGTGAAATGTAACAGGAATAGAGTCATTATGTTTGATTATTTCCTAATGCTCTAAAACTGTTATTTCCCCATACCCACCCCCAATCTCAAACACATAAATACTTCTTGGGCCTGAACATTGTACATTAACAGGTTCATGTGAGCAGGCAGTAGGGCCTTGCTACCTCCTAGGTGCTCTGACACAGAAAGAGGGGGCCAATAAAATGATGGCAAAAACGATGTCTGAGGTTTACCAATGGTTTTCAATACCATTTTTAAGATACGTTCCAATTGATGTAACAGTTTAAAAACACAAAGATTTCATCTATATCTACCATCTACACAGTTAGAAGAATGAGACTCAAAGTAATTAAAATACTTCAGGAAGGCTGACAAGGATAAATGTCTAGCACTAGAATTGTGATCAAGGGGAATTCTCCATTCCTTATTCAAAAACTGCTCAAGCCAAGAGTGCCTAGGTTTAAATGTTAACTCCATTATCTGCCAGCTGTACGACCTTGACACGTTTCCTCCCTGGAAAGTGAGCGCCAACCCCAGAGAATTGCTGAGAAGATAAAATGAGAGAAAAATGGAGAATAGTGCAGAGAACAATGCCCGTGTATTGCCAATGAGGTAAACATGCAGTAATGCAAGAGTTCTTGTTATGATGATGACGATGTTTAAAAATCCTGGGTTTCAGAAACAAAACAAAATGTTTTGTAATGTGAAAATACTAAGGAATAAATGGAGATCTGGATCTAATTATCTTTTCTGTTTCAAAGTGATAAAAAAATTCCTAAGCATCCTACTGACACATCTTAATATACATTATAAATCCAAATACATATGTACTGAGAGGAAATCAGGATAAATTTTTAGTTTATTCACTTTCAGAAACATCTAAAACAAGGAGTAAAATAAAAAATCTAGATATTATTAAGTTTTTATTAGTGATCCCCATTACAAATTCTTACAGGTATATTTGCGTATAGCTTACAAATTCAGAATAAGTAAATAGGTTAAAACAGCTAAGAATGCTAAACTATTTACATTTCATGTAACACTTCAAGAGGATGGTCTGACTGAAAGTAGCTAAAACTGCACAGTCACGCTTTCTGACTCATCTCCTTTGCAGTTACTTCTGTTTTCAGTCTTTCTCACTCATGGGCATATTTCTTATTTAGACTGCCACTAGAAATGCCTGGAGTGCTTCATATAAAGTCATTCAAGTAATCCTGAATCACCATAACTGATTTATTTTTACTCCATCTCCAAGCTATAATCAGAGTTGCTTTCATGGCAGCACGTCGTAACACTGATTTTCTCCAAATGTGTAAGTTTAGAAAAGACACAGGCTTTGGATGCATGTTGAATAGGGTGGCTCTAGCAGGCACTACTGGCTGCACCTAACCAAATCCAGAAGAGGACACAAAGCCTCAGTTCAAGTTCATGTATGGCATTAAAAGCAGGAAAATGTCAGCAGAGGCCATAAGGTTCTAGAAGCCTGCATAGGAATCGTGTGAGACAAGGAGCCAACAGCCTTCTCACTACCAACTCTGACAACGTTCAGTCTCTCAGACAACTGACAGGAGATGCAGTAAGATGCCCTGAAGAACTCTTCCAGCTGGATGTGGTGGCTCATGCCTGTAATCCCAGCACTTTGGGAGGCCAAGGTGTTCTCTTGAGCCCAGGAGTTCAAGACCACCCAGGGCCACACAGACAGACTCCATCTCTACAAAAAAAGTTAAAATTAGCCAGGCATGCTGGCACATGCCTGTAGTCCAAGCTACTCAGCAGGCTTAGATGGGAAGGTTGAGCCCAAGAGGTTGAGGCTGCAGTGAGCCATAATTGCGCGACTGCACTCCAGCCTGGGCGACAGAGCAAAACTCTGTCTCAACAAAAAAAAAAAACACGCTCGTTGGTGGAGCTTGCAGTGCGCCGAGATTGTGCCACTGCACTCCAGCAAGAGTGAGACTCCGTTTCAAAAAAAAAAAAAAAAAACTCTCCTCAAAATGGTTTTTTGCTCAAGCAACTGAGTAGTCTCCACGGCTATTTGCTGCCCTCTCATCTCCCTCTCTTCCAACAGATCCTTCAGGAAAGAGGGTGAGGCCATCCTCAGATTCCCCAACAGCAGTCATCAGCAGATGTCAGCAGAAGGCCATGGGTCAGGCCCAAATTCAGGCCCTAATCACCTCACTGCTAGACTGCTGCAGCTACCAAACTGTCCTGCTCTCCTGACGCACCCTGCACATGTTTAATCTTTCTAAAATCATGCTATGATCACACTACTCACCTATTACAGTGTCTTCAGAAGCACAGAAAAGAAAGCTTAAACCAGTGGTTGTCTGAAATGTATGTTGGCCCCTATCTATTTTTTCCAACTTTATCTTGTATTTCTCTCATATAAATCCCCACATCCGGTCAGTTCTCAGCATTTTTTTTACTCCACTTCCCAGCCCCAGCATCTGCTGCCCAGCCAATTCCTACTTTTTTTCTTTTTTTCAGACAGTATCTTGCTCTGTCACTGAGGCTGCAGTATAGCAGCATGATCATGGCTTACTGCAGCCTGGAACTCCGGGCTCAAGCAATTCTCTCACCTCAGCCTCTCAAGTAGCTGGGACTACAGGCGTGCACCACCATGCCTGGCTAATTTGTTTTTAATTTTTTAGTAGAGATAGGGTCTTCCTATGTTGCCCAGGCTGATCTCAAACTCTTGAGCTCAAGTGATCCTCCCACCTCTGCCTCCCAAAGTACTGGGATTACAGGTGTGAGCCACCACATGCGCAGCACTACCCATATTTTAAAGCCCAACTCAATCCCAACTCTTCCACAAAGTAATTATGCCCTAACCAACCTATTTAGGGGTAGAGGTCCCCTTTTGTTCTCTAAATTCTTATAACGCTTACTAATTGTACCACTCATCATCAGCTATCTTTCATATATCATTCACTCACTTAGTCGATAGTATTCACTCAGATGCCAAATGCCAAATGCCAGATGCCAGGAGATATTCTAGACCCCTTGACATGGGCCTCAAAGAATTAATGGTCTAGGGGAGGAGGAAAAAAAGGAAGAAACTACTATTTATTGTTTATTCTACGCAGGTCATCACCATGAAATCTCTTTCCATATGTCAACTCAGTTCATCCTCACCACTCTACAGTAGCTATTGTTATCACTTTATTTTTTATTTTTCCAGAAGTTATTGGGGTACAGGTGGTATTTGGTTACATGAGTAAATTCTTTAGTGGTGATTTGTGAGATTTTGGTGCACCCATCACCCAAGCAGTATACATTGCACCACACTGTTGTCTTTTATTCCTCGCCCCCTTCATACTCTTCCCCCCAAATCCCCACAGTCCATTGTACCATTCTTATGACTTTACGTCCTCATAGCTTAGCTCCCACATGTCAGTGAGAACATATGATGTTTAGTTTTCCATTCCTGAGTTACTTCACTTAGAATAATAGTCTCCAATCTTATCCAGGTCACTGCAAATGCTGTTAATTCATTCCTTTTTATGGCTGAGTAGTATCCCATCATATATACACACCACAGTTTCTTTACCCACTCGTTGATTGATGGGCATTTGGGTTGGTCCCACGATTTTGCAATTGTGATTTGTGCTGCTACAAACATGCGTGTACAATATCTTTTTTGTATAATGACTTCTTTTCCTCAGGGTAGATACCCAGTAGTGGGATTGCTGGATCAAATGGTAGTCTTACTTTTACTTCTTTAAGAAATCTCCACACTGTTTTCCATAGTGGCTGATATCAGTTGGCTGTGTCCCTACCCAAATTTCAACTTGAATTGTAGCTTCCAGAATTCCTGTGTATTGTGGGAGGGACCCAGTAAGAGGTAATTGAATCATGGGGGTCGGTCTTTCCCATGCTATTCTCATGATAGTGAATAAGTCTCATGAGATCTGATAGGTTTATCAGGGGTTTCTGCTTTTGCCTCCTCCTCATTTTCTCTTGCCACCACCATTTAAGAAGCGCCTTTCACCTCTCACCACGATTCTGAGGCCTCCCCAGCCATGGGGAACTGTAAGTCAAATTAAATCTCTTTTTCTTCCCAGTCTCAGGTATGTCTTCATCAGCAGCATGAAAACAGACTAATACAGTGACTGTACTAGTTTACATTCCCACCAGCAGTGTAAAAGTGTTCCCTGATCACTGCATCCACACCAACATCTACTGTTTTTTGACATTTTGATTATGGCCATTCTTGCAGGAGTAAGGTAGTATCACCTCGTGGTTTTGATTTGCATTTCCCTGATCATTAGTGATGTTGAACATTTTTTCATATGTTTGTTGGCCATTTGTGTATCATCTTCTTTTGAGAATTGTCTATTCATGTCCTCAGCCCACTTTTTGATGGGATTGTTTCTCCGTTTTCTTCTTACTGATTTGTTTGAGTTTGTTGTAGATTCTGGATATTAATCCTTTGTCAGATGTATAGATTGTGAAGATTTTCTCCCACTCTGTGGGTTGTCTGTTTACTCTGCTGACTGTTCCTTTTGCTGTGCAAAAGCTCTTTAGTTTAATTAAGCCCCAACTATTTATCTTTGTTTTTATTGCATTTGCTTTTGGGTTCTCAGTCATAAAATCCTTGCCAAAGCCAATGTTTAATAGAGTTTTTCCAATGTTATCTTCTAGAATTTTTATAGTTTCAGGTCTTAGATTTAAGTCCTTAATCCATCTTGAGTTGATTTTTTTACAAGGATCCAGTTTCATTATCCTACATGTGGCTAGCCCAACCTTTTCCATTTGTGAGAAGGGTGTCCTTTCCCTTATTATCACTTTATGAAAAGGAAACTGATTCTCAGAGAATTGAAATACCTTGGCAAAGGATATCATTTTTTTTTGTTTTGTTTTTTATGTTTTTTTTTTTGTTGTTGTTGTTTCTTTTTTTTGAGATGTAGTCTTGCTCTATAGCCAAGGCTGAAGTGCAATGGCATGATCTCGGCTCCCTGCAACCTTCACCTCCCCGTTCAAGCAATTCTCCTGCCTCAGCCTCCTGAGTAGCCGGGATTACAGGCATGTGCCAGCACACCTAGCTAATTTTTATATTTTTAGTAGAGATGGGGTTTTGCCATGTTGGGTAAGTTGGTCTTGAACTTCTGGCCTCAAGTGTTTTGCCCACCTCAGTATCCCAAAGTGCTGGGATTATAGGAGTGAGCCACCACACTTGGCCACCAGGTAGGTATGTTTTTATTCTCTGCTGTCCCTGTCACCCTCTCAGATTATCTGTCCATCTCTTCCTTGCTCAGTCCCTGGGAGACTGATGGCTGTGATCTACATCATCCAAGTTCCTTTGCCCTCTGGCTTCTAGGTAGGTTGGTTCAAAAAGAGGTACCACTGGGAGCAGGAGCTAAGAAAGCAGTATATTTATTTGCCCTGCTCCCTCCTGACTCACTAGGTTCTGGCAGTAGCTGCATCCCTCAGGTACCGGCCTTGTGGAAGGGCTCTTCCATTGCTCCAGCTCTTCCTACCAGGATCCATTAAGACCGCTGCTCTCTGCTACCCCTTAGACCAGGAGTTGAAGATAAATAGACTCTACCTAAAGGCTGATGAAGCAGCTTAGCCCTGCCCACATTTCTGTAAATACTCCCTTCATTAAGCTCTTTTCAGTTAAATCCTCTTAGTGTGCTGTTTCCTGCAGATACACAGAGAAGGATTTGAACTCACGTGGGTCTTACCGCAGAGACCTCTTTTTTTTTTTTTTTTTTGCTGAGGTAATTGCTATGTTGGAGGTTTGTACTGAGTGCTGAGGATCAAAACTAAGGGCACCTTACTCTGATAGGAAGGATGAGAAAAGACTTCACCTGACCCATCCAAGCATGAGTCAGTCTCAAAAGGCGAACTGAAGTTTACCAGGCAAACAAAGAATGAGGATAAATGTTCAAGGGCAAAGTAGACAGTAAGGTTCAAAGTCACAGAGGCATAAAGACTATGTCTTATTAACCAAGGCAGTTACGTAGAGGGCTTGTGAGAGAATAATGATGGTTGAGAGTTTCTAAACTTTAATGATAATCACTTACTTCTCAATCCTGATCCACATGGGGAGATTAGAAGAAGCAAAGAACTAGCTAGACTCTGAGCAAGAGAAATAATTCACCTATTCCCTACCTTCAACTGATCCCTATTACAGAAAATAAGTTCAAATATTTAGCACAATACACAAACCCTTTCTAATCTGGCCTCTACCCAACCCACCAGTCTCATCTGTCAGCACCACCTCAAGCTGTTCACTGAGAATGCCATACCCTCCCACATCTCTGCACTTTTATATATGTTTTTCTCATGCAGGAGATACCTACTGCTACTTTGTACTTGGTAAATTCCTCCTTAGCTCTCAGGAATCATCTCAGGTGTCTGCTTATCTGTAAATATTTCCGGAGATCCAAGATGATTCCATAATGCCTTGTGTATAACTCTAGAACAGTACTTTCAAAGCACAGAACATGCATTATAATTACTTGTTTTCATGTCTGTTGATTGACTCAACTGTGATTTCCTAGCGACCAGGTACTACAGGAAGGTAACAGATGGTAGAGGTTCATGCTTGGGTTCTGGAGGCAAGCCACCCAGATCCAAATTCTAAACTGTACCCCAAACAACTAGGTAACCTGAAGCAAGTTATGTATCCTCTCTGGGGCTCAGTTTCATTATCCATAAAATAGGAATCATAACATCTGCCTAATAGAATTGTTAAATGAGTGACATAAAATAAGGCCTGTTACACACTAAGCCCTCAGGAACTGTTAGTTAACATATATTTGTATGTCTCTTATTTTCTGTATAAAATGCATGTTTGTTGAATGAATAAATTTTCCTACCATTTCGTATTTCTCTGCATAGATACCAAATTCTACTTACCCTTTGTTTTACTGACTCATGAAAAATAAACCCTCATTCTAAATATGTACTTTTTTTCACTTGGTTATGATAAACAGATCCTTTTCTGTAAAGGAATTTAACTTCCTTCCATTGTTGTTGGCCTGGTTACTGAGTCAGACATTTTCTTGGCCTTCTCACAGTCTCCACATGTGCCTGCCCCACAGTTACCCCCACAGAAGAGCAGTTCTGTTTCAATAATTTACAAAGACATTTTCAAGTCAAATCTTGATGGCTCCCCTATGTTGGCACAAGAAACAACAACAGGCTCCCCACAGCATAGAGATGAACCACAGATACTTTTTTCTAATGCCAAAGCAACATAAAATTATTGCAGTCATAAAATAACTTTACGAGTTTTAAAATGGCATTTTCAGGCCCCAGCCTTGGTAAAAAGCCCATGAGCCAGAACCAAGGAAAGAAAAATCAGAGCACATAGAACAATGTGCTCAGGATGTGAGAAGGAGATGAAGACCAGCTCCCAGTTGAGCCCTGAGTTTCTGAGGAAAGGTGAGGTTGTGGCCAACAGAAGCACAGGGCACCAGGTTACAAAGGGATAATGGTGCTGCCTTATAACAATATAAAGGCCACACCTGAGAAAGCCAGGACACTTACAGAGTTACCCTGGGCTGAGTGCAGAGGGATGCACAGGCCTCACTGGCTCAAGAGCCTCCAGGAGGAGTTTAGCCATTGCTACTGCCCAAGACTCCAGCCCCACCTTCCTTCACTGCTTCTCCTATCCTGACACTGGTTTTGTTGTCATCCTCTTCACCAATTCTCTCATTACCACACCTAGATTTGTTGACTCTATGTCCGCATCCTCATTCTAGATCCCCAGCTTCAGGAGGGCTGGGAATTCACCAGCTTTCATATCACCTGCCTGACAGTGACTAACTCTTGCTTCTTTGTCAGCTATCTATCCACCCTAGAACATTCTAGGAAACCATATTCCTTGCTGGAACTCATGTGAGTACACTGCCACTTGTTGGGAATAACAACAACCTAATTATTCAAAGTTAATCTGATAATGTTTTTAAACTAAAAGAACCACCACATGATTTGACAGTGAATTTAATATTTTTATAAAAGACAGTTCTCTACTTACAGGCCTCCTGATTGAAGCACCTTGAACAGAGTGATAAAATTCTGGCTGGACTCGGCTGCTCTTCTTGATTCTTCGTTTCCTCACTGAAGTTTCTTGCTCACTCTGCTGGTGAACTTCCACCACGGGCTTCACTTCTTCCAGACGGGCAGCTGCGGCTGCTGCAACTCGTCTTCTAATATGCCGAGGGCTTGCTCTGAATCCCTGTGGCAGAAAACACAACCAAGCAAATCCAGATTTGTATTGAGTTACTTTGGAAGTTCCCCAGGGCTAGTTATACAAAAAGCTCCGAAAGTCACTATGTTCAGTGAGATCATGTGCACCCCCAAAGTAAGCATGGAGGAGGCTCAACATGAAAGTAAGTTTTCCCCACAAGTGTTCTTTAAAGCACCCCAGTATTTCAGGGTCCAGAGTTATTCTACATTAAGAAACGTTCTTAATTGAGTAAAGTCAGTCCAAAAAAAAAAGGAGGGAAAGAAAGCAGGTGGGCATACTGCTTGACTGAAGCATCAGGGAGACTGTGAGTGAAGAAGAGTATTTCCACTTTGGCCTGAAGTAGAGTGTAGGGAGCGGGACAGGATATCATTCCAGGGTAAAGTGCAACTTTACATTCCTGAGAGAGACTCTTTCTGAGGAAGGAAAGAGCAGGAATGCAAAGCATCACTACAACACACCACAAAGTGAGGGTTCCAAACTCAAATGGGGGCAATGAGGCAGAACAAAGGTATGGGTTTGGGTGTCAGATGGGCCTGGGTCCAAATGCTGACTTCTTAATTATAGCTACACAATGTATTAAATAATTCTGAGTCCAACTGTTCCAATCTACAAAATGTATAACATTCTACTCACAGGGCTTTTAAGTTTTAAATAACATAAATATAAGTAACATTCCAGCTGGGCGCAGTGGCTCATGCCTGTAATTCCAGCACTTTGGGAGGCCGAGGTGGGTGGATCACCTGAGGTCAGGAGTTCAAGACCAGCTTGGCCAACATGGCAAAACCCTGTCTCTACTAAAAATAAAAAAATTAGCTGGGCATGGTGGCAGGTGCCTGTAATCCCAGCTACTCAGGAGGCTGAGGCAGGAGAACTGCTTGAACCTGGGAGGCAGAGATTGCAGTGAGCCAAGATCACGCCACTGCACTCCAGCCCAGGTGACAGAGTGAGACTCCATCTAAAAAATAAAATTATGTGTGTGTGTGTGTGTAAAATTCCAAGCATGGTATCTGACACATAGGAAGTGCTTAATAAAATTATCATTTTCCTCTTCTTTTAGAGCAAGATGAGTATAAGGACAACTCAGACTATGGAAACATGTCAGCTAAGTCATATTATGCAGCTGAGAACATGCAATTTTGGAAAATATCAATAATTACATAAAATAGTCTTGGTCCTCATGGCTTACAATTTACTGGAGAGCAGAAGGAGAAATCTAACACAGAGTTCAAAAACACAGGGGAATGTGTAACGAAGGGTTAAAGTAGTAGACTCTCAGTGCTAGCAGATCTCAGAGAAGGAAATCAATGAATGAAGCTGAGAATAGTTACATTTGGCTTAGTTGAGTCAGTGGCATTTGAAGAATGAATTGAATTCATATTGAATGCAAAGGAAACAACATAAATGAATGAATATAATAGACAGATGATAGACAGATGAGTGAAGTATTTACAACAATAAGAAACGTTATTTGCTAATGTGCTGGAATGAGGGTACAAGCTAAATATGGTGGGAAACTAGTGAGAGATAAACAGTAAATGATCCAAGAAGGGCTTCTTTGAGTTTGTGTGTCTTCTGAATTTTTAAAGATGTATAAAAGGCTTAAAGTTTGCAGTAAATGCATAAAAAATGAGGAGTAAGAATTTCAAAGGGATAAGCAGTATGAGAAAAGGTGTAATAATGGTTCTGTGGGATTCTGAAAGGTTAATGTATACAGTGGTATTCTCACTGAGGGAGCCGGAAGATGGGCTACTGTCCAATTATGGAGAGCCTGCATACCAGGCTGAAGGATATGAAGAAGGAGAGAATTGAAAAAAAGGAAGGGATTACCCACAGAGCCAAAAGTAGCAATGAGGTCAACAGAAATCGGTAAGGAGAAAATGCAAATGGATTTGGCAAAACCAAGGTCATTGTTTGGGCTCTCCTAATCCATCCCCAAATACATTAGTCTTGTTCCCATCCCGCCCCTGTGTGCAAGCTCAGCTGGTCCTCTTCAACCCAAAATAGTCCCAGAACATCCCCACCACTCCCACGTAACTCAGGAGGTACTACAGCAGCTGCTGGAGAAGAGGATTAAGGAGAAGAGGGAACTGGGCCAAATACTGAACCAAATTCTAGGGCAGTTTAGACCACACACATCAAAACCAACAACCATATAGGCTGCTTTTTACGCAGCTTCCTGGACATTCTCCATCCACCCACCTGCCCCCTCCACCCTCTACACACACACATTTTTTCTCTCTCTCTCCTTCTGAATCTCATTTTTTAACAAGCTTCTCTGGTAATTTTTCTATACTTTGAAGACTAAGAACCTCTAGGAACCAGAATTTAGTTTGACCACTAGATGGCATTATCTCCCACAGCCCTTGCATTCTAATTCAGAAATTTGGTGTTCTGGCCGAATGAACAAAATATTTGATGATATAGTAGGTTCTGTAATAGTGGAGTAAGTTGAGTACATTTCTTTGGTAAGAATGTAGATTCTCTTATGAATAATAAGCAACCAGATTTTGCTTAACTGGTATTATTGCCAATAGTCCTCAGTGGCCCACAAATTCTAGAAACACTTAGGGAGAAAAACTGCATAAAACTTCGCTAAAGTAACCAAACGACAGAGATTAAAACATGTTGGCACAGCCATTCTGCAAAACAATAACTCAGTGAATTCATATCTCTGTATCTACCCCAGAGAAATTCTACCAAGCGTGCCCAGGAAGATATTCAATGCAGAATTATTTATGATATTAAAAAAATTTTTGAGACAGAATCTTGCTCTGTCACCCAGGTTGGAGTGCAGTGGCGCAATCTCAGCTCACTGCAACCTCCGTCTCCTGGGTTCAAGCGATTCTCCTGCCTCAGCCTCCTGAGTAGCTGGGATTACAGGCATGAGCCACTACTCCCGGCTAATTTTTGTATTTTTAGTAGAGATAGGGTTTTACCATGTTGGCCAGGCTGCTCTCAAACTCCTGACCTCATGATCTGCCCAGCTCAGCCTCCCAAAGTGCTGGGATTACAGGTGTGAGCCATCATACCTGGCAAAAAAATTTTAAACCACTTAAATCAGTCTTTCCTAAACTTTAGGCATCTTCATTCCACCTTAACATTTTTTTTCCAGATCTGAGCACTGCCTCAGTGATTTCTGTTATACCCAAATTTACTTGTACTATTTTAAAATAACTTTTTATAAGCACTGTAGTATACTACACAGACTTTGCAGCCACTATCTGAGTTCTAATACTGCCTTTGTCACTTCCTAGTTGTGTGATCTTGAATAGTTACTTAATGATTTCCTCACCTGTAAAATAAGGATTAAAATAGTAATTCATAGGATTGCTGAAAAGAATAAACTAATGTAGGTAAAGTACTTCAAAGAGTGCCTGGCACGTAGTAGTACATAAGCATTCACTATAATTACCATGTATATTACTTGTGTGAATAAAATATATTCTTGAACACAATAGTGTATTATTCCTACTATCTAAAAAAGAAATCAGATGGAAATAGGAAAATGAGTCACACTGCTGGTATGCCTTGAAGACAGACACATGTGAGGTACTGATCATTAGGAGAGTTCTTTGTTACTCTCCAGTGAGTCAAACTACCTGGGCTCAAATATAATACCAGCTCTATTACTTACTAGGCGTGTGATCTTGGTTAAATTACTTCTCTGTGCCTTGCTTGTTTTTTAATTTGTCAAATGCATATAACAATACCTCTCTCATAGAGTAATGGTGGTGTTTAAATGAGATAATCCACATTACGTACTCAGAACAGTACACAGCATATAAAAAATACTTAATACATTATCATCGTTATTATTACTGCTTCACTTTCTGGATCTTGCAGCAGCAATTTACACATCAGCAGTGCACAGCTATGATTACAAACACTATAAACAACGATGAGCATTCACCTTTATTTCTCTAAATAACTGCAAAGAATTACAGCTCCTTGATTTTTGACACTTTCTTGTCCTAAGTAATAATAAAAAAAAAATGTCTTTTAATGGAGGAAATTTTAGCTTGAAACAGTAGGTGGTGCTATAAGTTCTTCCAGGTGTCAATAAGAGTTACTTTTTTTTTTTTTTTTTTTTTTTGAGAGGGAGTCTAGCTCGGTCACCAGCCTGGAGTGCAGTGGCGGGATCTTGGCTCACTGCAACCTCCACCCCCTGGGGTCAAGTGATTCTTCTGCCTCAGCCTCCCAAATAGCTGGGATTACAAGCATGTGCCACCACATCCAGCTAATTTTTGTATTTTCAGTAGAGATGGGGTTTCACCATATTGGCCAGTATGGTCTCGATCTGCTGACCTCGTGATCTGCCCACCTCAGCCTCCCAAAGTGCTGGGATTACAGGTGTGAGCCACCACGCCCAGCCAATAAGAGTTACTCTTTAACCATTAGGTGATGGACACTTGGAAGCCTGTCAGTAGTGCACTTCTATCATTTCTAGGCCACCCCAAATTATCAGCACCTTTTGGATAATCATTTCCCAAGATGTGCGGTCATGTGTGTGTGTGTGTGGTGTGTATGTGCATGTGTGAGGAACATTTATCATGAGATCTCTCTTCAATCTTTAAGTGCACAATACAGTATTGTTAACTCTAGGTACAATGTTATATAGCAGATCCTTAGAACTCATTCAGCTGGCATAACTGAAACTTTATACCCATTGAACAGCAACTTCCTATCTCTCCTTCCCTCCAGCCCCTGGCAACTACCATTCTACTCTTGCATTATATTAATTTGACTAATTTAGATACATTATATAAGTGGAATCATGCAGTATTTGTCTTTCTGTGACTGAGTTATTACACTTAACATAATGTTCTCCAGGTTCATCCATACTATTGCATATGCCAGGATTTCCTTCACTTTGCAAGGCTGAGTACTATTCCATTGTACGCATATATTGCATTTTCTTTTTCTCTACTTTTTTTTTTTTTTTTTCTTTTAGACGGAGTCTTGCTTTGTCACCCAGGCTGGAGTGCAATGGCACAATCTCGGCTCACTGCAACCTCCACCTCCTGGGCTCAAGCAATTCTCCTGCCTCAGCCTCCCGAGTAGCTGGGATTACAGGTACACACCACCACATCCAGCTAATTTTTACATTTTTAGTAGAGATGGGGTTTCACCTTGTTGCCCAGGCTGGTCTTGAACTCCTGACCTCAGGTGATCCACCCGCCTCGGCCTCCCAAAGTGCTGGGATTACAGGCGTGAGCCACCACGCCCAGCCTATATTGCATTTTCTTTATCCACTCATCTCTCCACAGACATTTAGATTGTTTCCATACCTTGGTTACTGAGAAAAATGCTGCAATGAACTTAGGAGCATGTATAACTTTTCAAAATCCTGATTTCAACCCCTTTGTACATATAGCCAGAAGTGCGATTGTTGGATCATATGGTAATTCTAGTTTTAACTTTTTGAGAAACCACCATACTGTTTTGCATAGCGGCTACACCAGTTTACATTCCCACCTACAGTGTACAAGGGTTCCAATTTCTCCGTAGCCTTCTGCTACCAGAGTTAAGAAGAAATTACTAGGCAGATAGTAAGGGTACAAAAGTCCTCAGTCAGGTTTTCCTTTTAATGAAAAGCAGCCCAAAATCATTTTCTAACAAAGAACAGCCTGTAAAGTCGAGCTGCAGACATAGACAAGCAAACTTAGAGCTTTCACAGGTGGATGCCCGCAGGAAAGAACTACCTGGGACTAGACGTGTTCAAGATGGCTCCATCTTCCCTTCTCTGCCAGCCACGTGTACAGTAAGGAGAAGACAAAATGGCACTGGCCAAGGGAAGAGTTCATTAGCATAATAATATTAGGGTAGGGTAACCAGCCCTCCAGGCCCGCTATGTAGACATTACACCTGATCAAACCAGTCTGTGAGCCCTACAAAAATCAAATACCACCTCCTCAAGCCGGACTATAAAATTCGGGGCGTCCACTGCCTGCCAGCCTTTTCCTCTCAGAACTCCTCTTCTCTCTCACTAGAGAGAGATGTTTTTCTTTCTCTTTCTTTTGCCTATTAAACCTCTGCCCCTAAACTCCTCAAGTGTGTCCCTGTCCTAAATTTTCTTGGTGCAAGACAATAAACTCCAGGTATTTACCCCAGATAATGTAGCCGCTTCATTTCCTCATCAACACTTTTTATCTTGTGGCTTATTAATGACAACCATCCTAACAGATGTGAGGTGATATCTCACTGTAACTTTTATTTGTTATTTCCCGATGATGAGTAATGTCTTGATACATAGTTACATCAAGATGCTCCAGAGCCCACTCTAGATCTTCTCGCTTAATAACCCAGTACATTTCATGGGTAGGCCCATGGCCAAGACCCAGTGAATGCAAGTTTCTCTGCTTGGACTGTGAATATTATATGGAGGCAGGTAAAGACTGAAAAAAATCAGTAGGAGTTCATTAGTTCCAATGGCTACACCAAAGACCTTCTGAAGCTGCCTGGTTTTGTTTGTTCTAACCAGACATTTGGTCTTGATTGTGAGTTCCATGATCTAGGTGTATTAAATTCTCTATTGGCTTAAACCAGACAGTCAGGTCCTGTTATCTACAAACAAAAATCTCTAATGCATACACTTTCTGTTAAAACTTGCAGGTGGTTAGCTATTTTCCTTGGAGGTCGAATACTCAGACAACGAGGCTGTTTGACTGTGTATGTGTAGATGGGCATAAAAAGGGATGAAATATTAATAGCAATAATTTACTAAGCGCCACTTATGCACTAAGCCTATATATGCCCTGAAGAAACAAGCAAACAGGCTTTTCAGGGTTAAGTAATCTGCTTAAAGGTAAAAAGTTGCAATTAGAAAAGCCCAGATTAGAACCCAGGTTTATCTAACTCCAACCAGTGCCCTTCAACACTCTGCTCTTATGTAAAGAGATTATAAGGCAGTAATGCATTTAGAATTAATCTTCTACACGTATCCACATGACTGGAAGTGCTCAGGAATACATGTTGACTGATTAAAACAAGAAAAGATCTATTAACAATTTAGATGAATGAGGCAGAAATTGAGAAAAAAATATTTTCGTATTATTGTTTTATAAGGTCAAACTACTGTCAAGTTTACTGATTACACATCTGAAAAGATGGAAAATTAACACATTGACCCACTGAGCATTAATATAGAATTACTTTTCAGCCTGGGCAACATGGTCAAACTCCGTCTCCACCAGCCGGGCGTGGTGGCACGCACCTATAATCCCAGCTATTTGGAAGGCTGAGGCACAAGAATTGCTTGAGCCCAGGGGCAGAGGTTGCAGTGAGCCAAGATTGCGCCACTACACTCCAGCCTGGGAGACAGAGTGAGACTTTGTCAAAACAAAAAAAGAAAATACATATATATATGTGTATATATATACACACACACACACACATATGTATATATATGTTACTTTTGTGTTATGGAAGATATAAATTTTACCATATGTAAATATTATAAAGCTCAATAAGCTGCTGCTTATAAAATCTATAATGCTCCATTAAAAAAATCAAATGATTCCCCTCATCCCAGGCTAGAAATAAAGTGTACAGTAGAAGCTCTTTGATCCATGGATAAAATTTGAGGGAGATGAAGAGGGCAGTCCATGAACTTGTATGCAGAAAAAAATATTCCTTGATTTTCAATAACTTAAAATTGAAATTTAAAACATGGCTCAGTTATGAATGTAGGCCATAAACCTGGTATCATTAACAGTACCTGTGACTTTTGCCACCAAAAGTCATCATAGATTTAAATATTAAGTTGTAGTGGCTGCAGATCTCTTGAAATACTGTTTATACTTGTTACTTCAAAATCACAGTAGTTAGTAAATGTGCCGCTGTCAGAGGCATTTGAACCAGAGCAACTCCACCTTAAATAGGAGCTAGGTAAAATGAGGCTGAGACCTACCGGGCTGCATTCCCAGACGGTTAAGGCATTCTAAGTCACAGGATGAGACAGGAGGTCAGCACAAGATACAAGATACGGGTCATAAAGGCCTTCCTGATAAAACAGGTTGCAACAAAGAAGCTGGCTAAAACCCACCAAAACCAAGATAGCAATAAGAGTGACCTATGATCATCCTCACTGCTACACTCCCCCTACGGCCATGACAACTTACAGATCCCATGGCAAGGTCAGGAAGTTACCCTATATGGTCTAAAAGGGGGATGCATGAATAATCCACCCCTTGTTTAGCATCTAATCAAGAAATAAGCATTAAAATGTGTAACCAGTAGTCCTCAGGGCTGCCCTGTCTATGGAGTAGCCATTCTTTTATTCCTTTACTTTCTTAATAAACTTACTTTCATTTTACTCTACGGACTCGCCCTGAATTCCTTCTTGTGGGAGATCCAAGAACCTTCTCTGGGGGGTCTCAATTAGGACTCCTTTCCTGTAACACCACTAGATCTTGTTATTCAATGCATTAATTAAAAAGTACCGATACTGCTGTCAAAAATATTTCTAATAACTTACATTTCAATGTAATTGGTTTCTTTTATAATTCTGTCTTTTAACCATGTTTGCCTTTTTTTTTCTTGGTCACAAGCTAGGTTACATTTCCCAGCCTCCCTTGCAGTTAGATAAGGCCATGTGACTGAGCTCTAGCCAGTGAAATGTGTATATATGTAAGCCATTTCTGGACCTAGCATATAAACACTTCCCACAGCCAATTCTCTATGCTCTTCTCCTCTTTTGGCCGGCATGACCTTTGAAGCAACCTTGAAAGTCACACCATGAAGATGACAGTGCGTCCATCAGCCCAAGTCCCTGAATAACTACAGGAAAGAGGCCACTCTACCAACCTGTTTACCCACATCTGCACCTTTAAATAAACAACAAATACATTTGTATTTTGTTTGAGCCAATGAGTGTATATTTGCTATAGGAGTTTGCACTACCCTGACTCACTGGTTCTCAAACTTCATCAAGCATCAGAACAACCTTGAAGACTCGTTAAAACACAGACTCCTGGACCACACCCTCGGAGTTTCTGATTCAGTAAGTCTGGGATAGGGCTAAGAATCTGCATTCCTGACAAATCCTCCAGTGATGCTGATGCCACCATCACGTGAGTACAGTCTGAGAAACCAAAGGTCCTGTCCCTTACTGTGTGGTGAGTGAGTAGTTTTGGTCACAATAATACTGTATCCCATTGTGCTATATGCAGGGGGACCCTCAGGATTAGAGCAATTTAGCTGTTTGTTGTTTTAATAACCCTACATTAAAAGATTTGTCCTGGAAGCCACTTTGTCAGCAGGGGGGGGAAAATAATGTATCTAGAAGATACCTTTCTGTTTTCAGAGAGAATGTATTCCCTGGCAAGTAAAAGTGGGGCAAAATATTACCTTTTTAAAATCTTTTCTAATAACTAGTCATTGTTTGGTATAGAACATTGGTCCCTGGAGGTATAATGACAACAAATAGTCTGTTTTGGAAAAGTCTAAGGAACTGCACATTTCTTTTCATTTATTATTTTATAGAGATGAGGTCTCACTCGGTTGCCCAGGCTAGAGAACAGTTGTGTGATCATAGCTCACTGTAGCCTAGAGCTCCTGGGCTCAAGAGATCCCCCGTCTTCAGACTCCTGAGCAGCTGGGAATACTGGTATGCATCACTACATCCACTTAATATTTTAAAGAGACAAGGTCTCACATGTTGCCCAGGCTGGTCTCAAACTTATGGCCTCAAGAAATCCTCCCACCTGAGCCTCCCAAAGTGCTGGAATTACAGGCGTGAGTAACTGTGCCTAGCCGAATTGTACATTAATTTTATTTTATTTTATTTTATTTATTCATTTTGAGATGCAGTCTCACTCCATCACCCAGGCTGGAGTGCAGTGGCATGCTATCAGCTCACTCCAACCTCCACCTCCTGGGTTCAAGCAATTCTCCTGCCTCAGCCTCCCAAACAGCTGGAATTACAGGCATATACCACCATGCCCGGCTAGTTTTTGTATTTTTAGTAGAGATGGGTTTTCACCATGTTGGCCAGGCTGGTCTCGAACTCCTGACCTCAAATGATCCATCCACCTCGGCCTCCCAAAGTGCTGGGATTATAAGTGTGAGCCACCGCACTCGGCCGGTACATTTATTTTAGATAAACTTTCACAGGTTAGTAATACAGTGTTTCTTTCACATTGACTGATATTATATCAACTGTTTATTAGTTTCTTCTGGTAAGAAGCTCTGACTTACAACCAGAGAGCCTTAATGTTTTCTAAACTGCAAATGAACTACAACTTAGGTGCAGTTTTGTAAATGAAAATATTTTAAAATCTCTTAATAATGTCAAGCATTCCCTTCTTAAACAAAAGGCTCCACCCACAGTCCCTGATGCCTGAGGAAGCATGTTTTGTACCGTACCCTCACACCGCTCCAGCTATGGTTGCTGGGTCTTTACACTTAGGCTGTGTCTATCAGAGTTTTTCCTTTGAGAGTCTGAGGAAAACTGAGAGCCTGGGCTGCTTAGCATAGAGGTTGCAAGGGAGGAAGGGAAGGAGGAAGGGAGGGAATTAATTCTATAGATCAGTGCTTCTCAAACTTTAATATGTACATGGATCACCTGGAAATCCTATTAAAATGCAGATTCTAATGCAGTGGGTCTGACTGGGGCCTGAGAGTCTGCTTTTCTAACAGGCTCCCAGAGTATCCTGATGCTGCTGGTCTGCAGACCAAACTTGAGTAACAAGGACGTAGAAGGTGTCATGGAAACTGTGTGCCCCTGGTATAGGTTGAGGCTATCAGGGGCCAGAAATCATAAGTGAAACAGGCAAAAGGAAAAGAAGCATCTAGTGGAGTAAAATGAAGTCATTCCTATGGCATCTCGCTACTGCAAGGAGTGAGGCCTTTAATCTGTAACCAACTTCCAGTTCTATCCGTGTAAAGCCAGACCCTCATATGGATCCTTTTCTTTGATTTCCATTAAATTATACATACAACATGCCTTAAAATATAATATGTCTCTGATTCTGCATCCAAATGAGCCTAAGACACTAAACACAGTCTTGGATGGGGGTGGGGAAAAGACTAAACGAAGACTACAAGTTGAAGCTACTTGAGATACTTCTCCTTTAAAGAGTTTTAAGTGCTTTTTAATTATAAACGTTAGATTAGCCCAAGCAGGGATCATAGTGTACACTCAGAAAAAAACTACATTTTCTTTCCTGGTTGACCTCTGAAATCCACAATGAGGGGTTCCTTTTCTCTAAACACTACATAAGATTTTGTGTAGATCCTATAATTTTTCTGGTCATTCTCAGATAATTAAAAAGTCTCCCAACCACTTCTAGTCACAAAAGCATACCATTCCAATGATGTCACATCACTCCTTCTGGTTTCCTCCTAGACAGGCTTTAAAGTGACTCCAGGCTCTTTCTCCCAAGACAGCCGTAAGAAATACTCACGTATCCTCTGCCCCAGCAAATTCTGGGACAGCAGGCTGTTTCCAGCGCAGCCCTTTCTGCTCATTCCACCATTAGAAGAGCAGTCCAGCCACAGTCTCTGGCCCTTTGGAATTATTATGGAAGCTTGGGGTGGGGCGCAGCACACTGCTAAGACATTTCCTAGTCTCTAATCCTGACCTGTCTAACAGAGTAGCTACTAGCCACATATTTTTATTTAAATTTTAATTAATTTAAATTAAAATTTCAACTTCTCGGGCATACTAGCCATATTCTAAGTACTCAATACCATATGTGGCTAGTAGAGACCTTATTGGATAATGCAGATAAAACATTTGTGTTCTCACAGAAAGTTCTACTGAACAGCACTTCTTTAACCTCTCACAGTTGAAACCTTAGTCTTTATCCATATACCTAAAATTGGTGATGGCTGACTATAACTATCAGCATGGACTAACGGCTATAGCAAGCAACACCAAAACCTCAGGAACTTAACACAATAAAAGTTTATGCCTTGCTCGTGTCAGGCATAGATCAGCAAGTGGGGGTGGTGCTCTGCTCCAAAGAGTCATTTAGAACACCAGGCACCTTCCATCTATGGCTTTTTAGGTCCTCAATATCCTCTCCGCTCTGCTGGATTATGGAAACGAGGGCCAGGATTGTGTGCATGGTTTCAGTACACCAGACCTGTAAATGGCACACATCATTTCTTTCATTTCATTAACTAGAACCCAGTTACAAGGTCATCACCAAGTTGCAAGGGAAGCTAAAAAATTAGTTATGTGCTGAGAATAAGAGAACACAGACATTGGTGAGCAAAACACAGTCTACCACAGAGCTGGTGGCAAAATCAAATTTATAGCTACCTCCTACATAGGGGTCTACTCCTCTCTCTGGCAATGTGAGCCTTTCTGACTACAACTACTGGGGCCTCAAACAAAACTAAGATAAAAAGAGCTCCATTTACACATCTTATTACATAGCCAAACAGAATCTGAGTCCCATTTAACACTTTTCCAGCATTGTTCAGCTCCTAACTACATTCAACTCTCTTTAATTCTTTACAGTTCCATAAACAACAATAATTTCTACTTATTAAGCATTCCCTATGTGCCAAATACATGCATGCATTATCTCACTATTTCTTGTAATATTCCTAGTAGGTAAATACTATTTCAATGCCCATTTTACAGATAAGAAAATGGATACTTAGAAGTTTGCCTAATACTTTCTAAGTATCTGCTCTAGGACTGAAACTCAAGCAACCTAATATGTGCTCTCCACCAAAGGTCAGCAAACTATCGCTCTTTGGACAAACTGACCCACTATCTGTTTTTGCAAAGTTTCCATGGAACACAGCCATGTCCATTCATTTACATGTTGTCTATGGCTACTTCTCTGTCACAAACGCAGAGTTAAGTAGTTGCAACAGAGATCATATGACCTGCAAAGTCAAAAATACTGTACTTACTATCTGGCCCTTCACAGAAAAATGTTGTCAACCCCTGCTCTATAGCATCCTGTAGGGCCTTGAGCACTCTGTTTCTAACATAGACTGAAAAATAATTTTGACTTGATGTTTTGGTCTGCTAATCTGTACTCTCAGTCAACAACCTAGTCTGTGAAATATAAGGTCAGCCTAATTTCCCTCTGGCAGCCATGTCTACTCCATCTGTTTGTAGTTTCTAGGCAGATCAAACAGCATCTGTTATGTTATTTCATCAAACACATAGATGATGCAGTTGGATTATTTTTCTAATCTGATGATTTTCTTTATATTTAGACTGCAAATACCAGGCAAAAGTCTGCACAAATTTTATCAACCCTTCTGCTTTTGGTACAATAGATTTCAATCCTTTATCCTTCCCATCTCCTGCTTTGGTTTTTAGGGATAAACTCATCAGCCAGTGAGTGACAGCAGATTTTTATGAAGAGTGGCTGTTCAGTAAGGCAGGCTTTATTCTGTTGAAATTGGCCTACACTCTATTTTTTCTTAGACTGAATTCATCAACTTCATGTTTTGTACCAAAATGAACCATAAAAAGAAAATAAATATGCTTGGCTTTCAGGCATATTTATGGAACCAACAATGCATCCATATTAAATATGGAACAAACAATGTACCCATATTAAGTATGGAACCAACATTGCATCTATGTTAAAACTAAAGGAGGGTAGAAATTGCACTACATTCAAAACTATGACAAGTCTGGATAATGTGGAGCATCCCCCACATTTTCCCCCATTCCTTGAGCCAGTTGCTGAGAGGGTGGCAGCATGGCTTTTAGCTGGGAATTGCCCTCCAGCCTAAGAGCTAGCTTTCACATCCCATCCCCCAGGCCAATGCTGTTCGACAGGGAAGGGCTAGTGATAGTTTCAACTAGGGACAACTCTGAAACTTCCTGTGGGATCTTAGGGCCATCTGCATATGCAACATAATTCAACTTCTCCCTGGCCCTCACTATCTTAGGGTGTTTTTCCCGAGGGCACTCCCCAGTAAATCTCCTGCATAGAGTCTCCATCTCAAAGTCTATTTTCCTGGGAAGCTGACCTGAAACAAACAGTCTGATTTCCTAAACAGTGCCATCAATAACTTATGAACCATATTTAACATTCAATGACAAGAAAGATTCAGCAACACAGAGCTTCTAGAGGACAGGAAATTCATCAATACAAAAAATGAGAGTAACAGCAAAACACTGGGCAATATACACATCAGAAACAGGTAACAGTAACCATATGAAAAAGCAAAGTGGGAATAGACAAGAGTTCTAGAGAGAAAAAAGCTCCATTCAAAGCTAAGGAGGGCAAATGAGGAAGGCTGACTGAGAAACAGGAGCAGCAGTCAGTGCAATCTGCTCTTGCGGCAGCCAGAGCTCAGCTCCTCTCAGCGACGGGCCCACAGCCCTGGGCACAGACAGTCATGCGCAATGACAGACTCTATAAATAGCTGTGCCACCAGCAAATCATAACCCAGCCTTCATAATTATAGACCAAGGGATTTTATAGATGAGTCTTTAAATGTGAGCACAATCTGTTTGCATGCAGCCTTTTCTAAGATACTACTCACAGACATTATCACTAGTGACCATGTCTACAAATAAAAAGAGTCTTGGATTAAATATATGTATTTCTAAGATAACGTCCTTCTCAAGACAAGCAGCTAGGAAATATAAAATAAAAAAGCATGTTTTATGGGACATTTACAACTTCCCAACTGCAAATTCTAAGAAGCCACATAGCGCCCAAACAGTAAGATTTCTGAAGTGGTAAATGTTCACACTAAGCAAAGGCCAGGAACACTAATCATAAGAAGACAGCCTAGAGGGGCATGATGAGAAAAGAAAGCGGTCCACAAAAAGAGCACAGGAAGGAAAGTTAACGGAGATAGATGAGGCTGTGCAGTCCACTGAGTGTGCAGCACAAAATACGGGGGTGGAGAGTGAAGATAGGGATAGAAAAAAAGGTAAGAAACAAGATGAAAAAAAGAAAGGAAAAAAACGTGTGCTAATGTGCGATAAATCACAGCAAAGTCCTGAGTCTATTTCAAGGGCATCCTTAAGTGACTTTCAATACCACTACAAAATCAGTCTTTGGAGATAAAAGTCAATGTATCAGGCAGTATATCAGAAACCACTCAAGACACAGGAGAGGAAACGAAGACAGAATAAAGACCTAAATGTATATGCAAACTGAACTGCTAACACTTTACGCAAGGGAAAAATGAGTGGTTAAACTAATCTTAAAACGGTAGCTATATCAATAGCATCCCCAGCAAACTATTCTCCAGTAATATCTTTGTCTTCAAGTACAACGTAATCCTAACACTGTTGCTCTGAGAATTTCCTGCACTGAAGCCAACCCTATCATGACTCAGGCAGGCTAAGCCATAAGGCAGATGGGAAGATGGCAGATAGTTTAGATGGTTCAGATAGTTCAGACTAGTTGAGATGACAGATATGTGATAGGGAGGAAGTAAAACAAGTTGGCTGAGCGTCATGAGTATGTACAGGCAAGAGCTCATACATCAGCACAGACATGAGAGGATCCATGAATCAAATCCTCAAAGCCAGGTAGACAAGAACCATAGGACACTAGGTGATTAGTTCAAGCAGAGCAGGACCTGGGCAGCCATAAGGGGTAGAAGCCCTAAGACCCCTGAGTGTCCTCTTGTTGCACACACACTCCCTAGAGTTCCTGATCCTCCCCCAGGATCTAGAAACTACAAAGTATTGGACCTTCAGCTGGCATCTGTTCTGACTGCTCAGTGCTCACTTTCTACTGGTTGTTAAATATTTTGAGCATCACCCCTGCCAGTGCCTGAACTTAACAAAAGCTATTCAAGACCTGGGTGCAGTGGTTCATGCCTGTAATACCAGCACTTTGAGAGGCCAAGGCAAGCAGATCGCTTGAGCCCAGGAGCCCAGGAGACCAGCCTGGGCAACATAGTGAGACCCTGTCTCTACAAAAAATACAAAAAATTAGCTGGGTATGGTGGCGCACACCAGTAGTCCCACCTACCTGGGAGGCTGAGGTGGGGGGATCTCCTGAGCCTGGGGGGTCAAGCTGTAGTGAGCCATGATGGGGCCACTGTACTATAGCCCTGAGACAAGATCCTGTCTCTCTCTCTCTCTCTCACACACACACACACACACACACACAGAAGCTATTCAGGCTTTTGGGCTGGAGTTCCAGGCAGGATTTCAAGTCCCAAAGGTAAGCTACATTACTAAGGTAGGGAAACAGCATTCACTGGGCTCCCCATGCCAGCAGTCAGGAAATGGATGCTTGCCAAGACTCACCATCAAGCCCCAGGCATGCTTAAAAAAAGAAAGAAAAAGAAAAAGAAAAAAACCAGGCAGAGGCTCCTAGCACACACTGCTAGGACCAGGTATTTCTCAAGAACAGCAACAGCCCACTGAGGATACACGCCAGAAAGGACTGACCACTCCTGCACTCTGTCTGGGGGCTGAACCATTGCCCTTGCATAGACCAAATGTGTATTTGGTCTGTGTTCAAATCTTAAGTGCTTTTTCTGGCAGCACTTTCTCTCTCAAAAATCTGCTTACTCTGAAGACACTTAGCATGAAAGGAGAAAAAATATTTTCATGACCTAAAATCTTCTGATAGTTTATATTGAGTAAAGACAGAGAAAAAGCAGCAGGGAAGCCAACAGGAGCAGGTTTTAAACAAAGATGGTTAATCAAAGGTTTGTGAGAAATGCTTGTGGCTAGTCCATTTTGTGGTGGCTACAACGTTTTTTACTGTTCACTTCTGCTCTGTCTTTGACAATGCATTACATGGATATCTGCATAAACTGTGCATAAGAAGTCACCTTGTATTGACTCCTTTTCCTAAGATGATGTTTTTGAATCTAGATCAGTAGCTAAAAGCTTTGAAGAGATTTTTGTTACCTTCTCTTGCCCCTCTTGCAGTTATTTAGGCAAGAGCTATGAACTTTTTAACCTGAATCATATGATTCCTGTTGACTGTTTCCAGTAGACTGATTTAAAAGAAGTTTATTCCAATGTGGCTTTTTTTATAGCACTTATCACAGTTTGACTTATCATGGATACGAAGGGAAGGGACAGTTTATTTTTCATCTTTGTGTCCTTCATTGCTCCTACTTATGTTTGAGCACAAAATAGATTCTCAATATGCTTAGGGTTTGATTTTTCCTTTTTAAAGATCTACTTGTGTGAAAATTTCAGAAAAAAACAATTAGAAACTTAAATCCACCTATAATTGCAACCGTTTTTTGGACCCCATAAATAAGTGTGAATGTCCCTGTTTTATACCTTCAAATACATCCCTCTAGAGTAATCACTGTGATATTAGTACCTATCACCTTGACTTCTCCTATAAAATCAATTCAACAAAAATGGGATCTTGTTTTATATATATGTTTTCTATGTTGCTCTTTTTATAACATTTCAGGAATACATTCTTTTTTTCTTTTTGAGTCAGTCTTGCTCTGTCACCCAAGCTGGAATATAGTGGCACAATCTCGGCTCACTGCAACCTCCACCTCCCGGGTTCAAGTGATTCTCCTGCCTCAACCTCCTGAGTAGTTGGGATAACAGGCATGTGCTACCACTTCCAGCTAATTTTTGTATTTTTATTAGAGACAGGGTTTCACCATGGTGGCCAGGCCAGTCTCAAACTCCCGACCTCAAGTGATCCACCCACCTCAGCCTCCCAAAGTGCTGGGATTACAGGCATGAGTCACCGCACCCTCTTTTTTACAACTGAATAATTTTCTAGTTTATGCATGTACCATACTTTAGTTAACTATTCTCCTACTGACTACAATTCGGACATTTTCATTTCTTTCCAGTATAAACAGTGGAATAAACAAAATATCTTCAGTTAAATCTTCTTTACTTAGAAGTGGTATTTCCAGTCCATAGGAAAAAGTTTGAGAGATACTACAGGTACCAAACTTGTCTCCTAAAAATGTACCAAATTACACTTCTAGCAGCACTATGAAAGTGCCTTTTTAATTATATTATCTCCATCAACACTGGATAATATAAATCTTTATATCTGTTGCGTATGTGCTGGACAAAAGGCATTTTGGCATGCACCTCTAATCCCAGCTACTTGGGAGACTGAGGTGGGAGAACTGTTTAACCCAGGAGACAGAGGTTGCAGTGAGCTGAGATCGCGCCACTGCACTCCTGCACTCCAGCACTCCAGCCTGGGTGATGGAGTGAGTTTTAATTTGCATTATTTATTAGTAAAGTTAGAAATCTTTGTATATTTTTATAAGTCTTTTTCTTTCTCTGAATTGTCTGAATTTTTTTATTTTTTATATTTTTGTAAGCCATTTTTTTCTCTGAATTGTTTTCTTCTCTGAATTGTCTGTTAACATCCTTTGCTCATTTTTGTACAACTTATATGTCTTACTGATTTGAGAAGTTTTTTTATATAATATGAATAAAATAATTTACTACATATGCAGCAAGTATTTTTGCCTAGGTTGCAATCTGTCTTTTCATTTTGTTGTACATAAGTTTAGAATTCTTTTATTCAAAACTGCCAATCTTTTCCTTTATGACTTTTAAATGTTTGTCCTAGAAAGCTTTTCCCAACTGCAAAATTATAAAACATTCGCCTATACCTTCTATTTTTTTAAGTCCTGTAAATGTACACTTATAATCCATCTGGAATTAATCATATGTACATTTTAATCCATCTGAAATTAATTTTTAAGTATCGTGTGAAAGACAAAACTAATTTTATTTCCTGCCAAGTGGGGAACATCATCTACGGAACTATCCTTTCTCCAATGAATTTATTTTATTCATTTTTTAATTTCCTAAATGTGTTAACTTTTTATTACAGAAAATTCCAAAATATAAAAAGATTTAAAAAAGAACCTTCAGTACCCATCACCCAACAACTTTAACAACTATTAGTGCCTCTCTATTGATTTCAAATGCCCATCTTTATCATTTACTAAACTCCTACATATATTTGGATATATATATTTGGATCAGGCAAGGTGGCTCACACCTCTAATCCCAGCACTTTGGGAGACCAAGGTAGGCAGATCACTTGAGCCCAGGAGTTTGAGAGCAGCCTGGTCAACATGGTGAAACTCCATCTCTACTACATATAATAATTAGCCAGGCATTTTGGCATGCACCTGTAATCCCAGCTACTTGGGAGACTGAGGCAGGAGAATTGCTTAACCCAGGAGACAGAGGTTGCAGTGAGCTGAGATCGCGCCATTGCACTCCTGCACTCCAGCCTGGGTGAGGCTCTGTCTCCGGGGGGGAAAAAAAAAGGATATATATATCTAAACACTCTGCTCTGCACCAGTTCAATCAATGTGGTTATTTTTACAGCAATTATATAAACACACAATAATTTTGATAAAAACAACAAAAATATAGACTGTTTACACTGCATTGTAATGAGATAAAAAGCGTAGTAAGATACAGGCTAGCTACTGTAACAAAGAGATCCAAAAGTACAGCTATTCAAATAAGATCCCAGTATCCAAGGGATCCAAGAACCCAAGATCCTACTCTATCACTGCTCAGCCTTCCCCTCCAATATTACTTGCCCACAGGGTTGAAGTTAGCTTACCACCACAGTTCCTTCCCAGGCATGAGAAGAAAGGAGCTATGGGAGGCAAGCTGCTTTCTTTTAAGGGTTTGACCTAGAAAGTGTATATATCACCTCCACTTATATCCAATCGGCCACAACTTAGCCAAAGAGTCACACACGGCTGCATGAAAGGCTGGGAAATGAAGTCTCTAGCTCACTCACCATGCACCCAGCTACAACCAGGACATTTATATTACAAAAAGAAGAGAAGAATAATTCTTGGTAGAAATTCACAGTCTCTACTACAGTGAGCAACCGTTAAAATTTTTTTGGATCACAGAGTTTCATTGGTTGTCTATAAAAAGTACTTCAAAGCATTGCCAAATTTAAAAGCGAATTATGCAGCTTTATTTTATAGAAAGACAAGAGTTCCAAAGCAAGATGCCATCAGCAGCAGTTTTTCTTTTTCTTTCTTTCTTCCTTTTTTTTTTTTTTTTTTTTTTTTTTTGAGACAGTGTCTTGCTCTGTCACCCAGGCTGGAGTACAGTAGCACTATCACCACTCACTGCAGCCTCAACCTCCTGGGATCAAGTGATTCTCCTGCCTCAGCCTCCGGAGTAGCTGGGACCACAGGAACACACAACCAAGACGGGCTAATTTTTTTTTTCCCCCACAGAGACAGGGTTTCCCTATGTTGCCCAGGTTGATCTGGAACTCCTAGGCTCAGGAGATCTTCTCACCTTGACCTTCCAAAGTGCTGGGATTACAGGAATGAGCCACCATGGCCAGCAGAGTGGCAGACATTTTTAAACAAATAAATCAAACAAATAAAGGTGATATTTGAACAATGAATGAGAAAGTAATGGCTCTTTTAAATTTGTGGAACAGAAAGAGCATTTTGAAAATATGAATTTGAATATATTTCTACTAACATGATTCTGTTCCTCCCAAAGAATATAGGTTTATTATCTAGAAAAGCTCTAATTTTGCAGATTTTAAAATTTGAAAATAGAGTTTTCTAATATGTTTTGAAGCCAACCAAATGAAGATCTTCAATGAGTTCTGTAATCATTTGTTAAAAGTAGAACTATCAACACCTTCAGATTAGTTTATAAGAAAATCAGTTGACATCAAGAAAGATGAAAATTTTCTAGTAAATTTTATTTTTAAATAACTTTGCATAATCAGTGGATGAACTTGAAATACAAATGTCGTGATTAGTAAGAGCAGTTATCAATGCATTTCTTCCATTTGAATCTTTTTTTGAGATAGCAATGACTAAAATCAAATATCAAAATAAACTGACTTTAAAACCAGACATTGAATTACTAATTCACATAGTGTTAAAGACTTTTTAAAATAATGAAGCATGTTTAACTGCATTTTTCTCATGTTGAAATTTGTTTTACATAATACATTAGAATAGGTGTCTATGTATATAATTGATACATAAATACATATATATATTGAGTGGGCATGCTCAAATGTATTTCACTGGTGGGGGTGCAATCAAAACTGGGAAGACTACCAGCAGAAAAGGATCCTTTTTGTTATTTCGTATATTTATCTTCAACATATAAAAGAGGAAGAAAAATCTAAATGGACTATAATCATAGAAGATACGAAAGAGGATAGAAGAAAGACCTAATATGAAAAAAGGTTCTAGGCACAAAGATTTTGCACACATAGCCCTTATTAAATGCTACACACAGCACTGAATTATTATTATATTACCGTTTATGAAATTATTTCCTTAAATACATATATACATATGTATCCTTTCTCCATATATACATATATCATTAAGATATATAAGTTCCCATTCCCATTGATTATTAAAATCTCTGTTTTCCCATGCACTGACTCAGTTAGCACTCCCATTTCCAGAAGCATATTGCTTAAGTTAAAAAGGGCTGTGTGTGTACAGTCAAGTTCTATCTAACCTACAACAGGTCTTTCCTATATTTTTCAAATTATTCTAAGAAATAGAAAAAGATAAAAATTTTCTCATCAGGCCAGCCCATGGAGCTGCAGCCGCCCTTCATGCCCTCCTTACCTTCCCTACCAACATCATGGTCCAGTTCCTGCTTTGATTTACTTTGAGCAATGTGGTTGGAATGTATCTGGCTCAGAACTATGGCATACCATACCAAACCTGGCTAAAAAAAAAACCCTTGAAATTATAAAGGACTTGGATGCCAAGAAGATTGGAGCCTAGTTCATGAGGCACTGTCTTATAGATACACTGATTCTACTGCTCTTTAGGGCCTCCTTTACCTTTGAACCAAAAGCTTTTGTTCGAATCTCTAGCCTCCGTGACTTTTTTCTTTGCTAGACCCTCTGTTTTCTTGCCTTAGAGCAAGCAAAATGGGGCCCCAACTTGAGAACTACTCTTACATTTCCAATATTCTCACCTCTTCCATATCCTCCTTCCATCTGCATGGGGGGTTCTAAGACTGGAATTATGGTGCTAGATTAGTAAATATGACTTTTAATGAGTAGTTTATTCTTTATTGTTTGGAATTTCTATTACTTTTTGTCAAAAGAAAAATGGATGAGTTTTGTACAGCTGGTCAGATACAAATAATGCTGATTTCACAGTTTAGCAATTATAATGGGTGTTTATTAAACATTTACTAAATTTTATTGTTTCAAAGTAATTAAAATTAACATCCAGAAGCCAAAAATAACTCTAGATTCATGTTAAGATCCTAGCACAACCTAAAAACAAAACTTGATAAACTCAAGGAAATAAACAATACATCAATCTAACATGTAAGTTTTAAAGTCCTAAATAAAATCTTGCCAAACCTATCAAAGTTAGTTAAAATAATAATATTCCAAGACTAAGTAAAGTTTATTCCAAGAAATCAAGGCTGATTCAATAGGGAACTCATTACTATAATTCATTACGGTTATAAATTAAAGAAGAAATAATTATATCAATAGGTACATCAAAAATTCCTTTAAATTTTTAAAATTCAATTAAGTTCAGGAGAAATTACTGATTTTAAAATTGAGTAACATAAGAATATAAGGAAACTGCCTGAATATTAAAAAGATTACCTATCAGGAAGTTCTTATTTGGGACTTGTTGATTTTTTTCCTTAGCTTAGACAGAGACAGTGATCAGGAAGTACTTATTTGGGAATTTTGATTTTTTCCCTAGTTAGATGGAGAGAATGGGTGCTGGTAAACTGGCTCACTGGTAAGAAAAAAAAAAAAAATTCCGGATGTAGGGTATATTAATCAGAGTTCTCCAGAGAAACAAAACAGAGAAGGAGCTGGCTCAGGCAATTTGGAGGCTGGTTAATTCAAATATACAGGATGGGCCAGTAGTTCAGGAGATGCAAGTAGAGCCAATGTTTTAGTCCAAAAGTCATTGAGCAGGAAGATCCAATGTTCCAGCTGAAGGCATTCAAGGGTAAAATTCTCTCTTACTCAGGGGAAGGTCAGTCTTTTTGTTTTATTAAGGCCTTTATCTGATTAGATGAGGCCCACCCACATTATGGAAGGCAGTCTACTTTACTCAAGTCCACCAATTTAAATGTTAATCTCATCCAAAAACACCCTCCCTATGATCAGGCACGGTGGCTCGCGCCTGTAATCCCAACACTTTGGGAGGCTGAGGCAGGAGAATCACTTTAGGTCAGGAGTTAGAGACCAGCTGGGCCTACATGGCAAAATCCTATCTCTACTAAAGATACAAAAATTAGCAGGGTGTGGTGGTACATGCCTGTAGTCCCAGCTACTTGGGAGGCTAAGGCAATTGAATCTCCTGAGCCCGGAGGCAGAGGTTGCAGTGAGCCGAGATTGTGCCATTGCACTCTAGCATCCACCATCTAAACAAAAATGGGCAACAGAGCGATCCACCATCTGAAAAAAGAAAAAAGAAAAAAAAAAAACCCTCCCAGAAACACCTAGAATAAATGTCTGGCCAAGTATCTGGGTACCCCATGGCCCAGCCAATGACACATAAAATTAATCATCACATAGTGCTTGCCAAAATTCATGGTATAAACACTCCCATCATGGCCATAATATCACTGAACGCAGAGTTGGAATGATAAGCATATAACTGGCTCTCCCTAGCTGATATAGCTCCCTATCAGATAGCTCTCCCTGGAGAGTCAGTTATATGCATATCGATCCCCAGCTCCAGCTCACCAATGGATGGAGACTGATGTTATATATTTTTAAATATTTATATTCATGTTTATCTGTATGTATACACATACACACACAGTTCAGCTTTTCTGTGTTCAAAGATAGCCTGACGACAGTTTTAATATGCTTAAACAAGAAAATCTGAGAGCATGGTGTCTTGCTGATACAAGCAATTATATTGGTTTCTTCTCAGTTTTGATCATCTTCGATTTCTACCAATGTTTTCTTATGGTAAAGCAAATTTTACTAAGGCAATAAATTAAACATACAGAGAGAGCTAGCTTTTTTTTTTTTTTTTTTTTGGTACTGAAGACATACAAAGCCATCATTTCTAATTTTCAAACATATATGTCACTTATTTTAACTTAATCACAAGAAGCCCATACTTCTTATGATTAAGTTAAAATAAGTGACATATATGTTTGAATAAGTGACTCTCCATCCACAGTGCAGGAGAGATCTCTCATTTCACCCTATCTTATGTCACCTAAAATGTTCTTAAGTAACTTCTCATTCACAGTAAAAATTCAAAATAGGCTTAATGAGAGGCCTCTTTCCTGTGCTGTGGAAATGGACTTAATCCAGCTTACTCCTTTTATAATTAGAACACCTGTAACAAAGGACTGAAAACTACATTACCAACAGCATAGTAGGAAAGAGATGGGGAGGAGGGGGACACCGAGTTCTATATGTGGTCATTTGAGTTTAAAGAAAAATCTATATTACAAATGCTTGCTTTAATAAAAGTATTTCTTTAATTTAATAAAATAGGAGGAGGAGGATCAGGACATTCCATCTCATGCCAAACTTTGATGGAATTGGCTAACATCACACTAGTGTTTTTTTTCATAGGGATTAAAAATCATCTATTTGAGCACCTCCATGGTTAGTCCATTTAAAAAGCTTTCTTAGCATAATAATGCTAGGCCAATCAATTATTTTTAAAAAACATACAGTCAAAATAACATTAATAGGGAGCATATGACTTTTCTCACCTAGACCCTATGGAGATTGGCAAAGCCAGTAGTCAGGAGTTAAAGCACACTCTGCCCCTGGCAGAGACAGCAGAAACAGGGAAAAGAAATAGGCACCCATATTGACTTACAGGTAAAAATTGGCCTTCTTATATCTCTACATTTTGAGTAGGAAAAGGATCACAATGTTTACACAGTTCAGAATAATTCTGGTGGTTAAAGCAGTTCCAAAGAATTCTAAATTCCTCTCTTTGTCTTCCAAACACAGCTTGCCAATTAAAATTTTTCCAGCAGCTTAAGATGGGAAAACATTCAAGCTAAACATAATTCCAAGCTCTCTTTATATTTATACTTTCCAAGTGGAAGCATCATGGAAATAGGTTTTATTTCCCTCAACCCCCTCAATTTAATCCTCTGCTTTCAGGTCATCTTATCTCCCAACAAATCTATTTTTAGCATCCCTTATTAATCCCTTTGATTCCCTTATCTCTACCATCATTTCCTGAAGCAGGACATAATTTCCTGACGCAGAAAGAATAAACCCAAATTTCCTGACACAAAAGCTAAATTACTGTAAAGCTACCAGAGGATTTCAGACTTCCATAGCCTTGATGACTGTCTTTCTGACTTCTTCAAATATATGTCTTCTGAGTAAGCAGATGTAGAAAGTGTGCTGCCAGAAAAGCTTCCACAATGTGAACATAAATCAAATATAAATTAATTTCACTCTGAATGAAACACTATGTTTACTTTTCATATAGTATAGGTGGATTTAAAAAAGCCAAACAAACCATTTTAGCATCTGGAACATGTCTGGAGCATGGTACTAAAAGTTCCTACATGGTCCCTTTATCCATTTGCCACTCATCTTTCTTTCTCTCCATTTTTTGTTGGGTCTCATTTATTCAGTAATTCAACTAATATATTTTGAAACCTACTATATAGAGAGCAGTGAGCTAAGCATTGGAAACAAAAGAGAACAAACATGGAATGCACCCTCAGGAGCAACCAGCCTGGTGAAGGAGACAGACTTGTAAGTAAATAACACAATGACGGTAACATGATAGAAGTAAGCTCAGGAGACAGTAAGGGAAAATTGAGGAGGGAGTCAGTTCGTGAGGGGAAGGAGAAACCACCGTGTGAGGCAAGCCAAGGCCATTGCTTCAAGAACCAGTGAGGATGCAATAGGGACAAAGTCAAGGAAAGACCTGCTGCCCAGAGAGAGGAGGATGCATGAAGGCACTGAAAAGAAATGATGAGTCAGACAGCTAGCCATGAGTTCACAATAACAGGTGTTATTCCACCTTTTCCTTTACTCATACTAAAGGTAGTTAAGTGGTGACCTTTTTATTAAGAGGAAGACTGGAGGCTCTCTAAGGTTCCTGAGTGTAGAGCTTATTAAATCTGTGTAACTAAGTCAATGGGAGGATACGCTCTCCTCAAAGCTGCTACGCTTATGCTTCACCTCAGGAATACATGCACTTGAAGAACTTAGAAGGCAGAAGGGACACAAAACATACAATACCAGGATCCAAGATTCTGCCAAGAGCATATCATAATTCTATGAAAATGCATATATTTATTCGCAGAGTCATACCTCCAAAAACAGGATCAGTAGGTAACCTCAGCAGAGACTGGCAACAGAATTGGAGGGAAAAGAGCAGGTAAGAGGGAGAATTAATTAGACACATATGTACAATAATTAAAGGATAAAAAGGGCACCAGAGACATGTTGCCTATTTCACAGTTTGGTCTGAACTAATGCTGGTAGCCAAAAAAGCTTTTCTTTTTAACTAGCCCAGCTAATGCAGAACATACAAACATCATTTTATCTGTTAGTCATTTCTGGATTCATTTAATGAAATAAGTTTCCCATTATATGATACCAAACCAGTACCCGTCCCAGAGTCTCACAAAGCAATGCTACCAAATCCTAAAAAATAAAAACAAGACAAAACAACAACAAAAGCCTGAAAATGTTAATGTTAAGTGCTATCTGAATTGTTACAGAGATTAGCAAAACTATGGGAAATCCAAAGGTTTTATAAAGCAAATATAACATTGAAATAAAAACCTGACATGGATTTCCCCAAAAGAGAAAAATTAAGACCAATCTCAGATATAAATATTAATATAAAAATCCTAATTACAATATCACCAAGTAGAATCAGTACTGCATTAAAATAATACAATATGATGAAGGGAGATTTGTTATAGAAATTCTAGAAGTGTCTAGGGTTAGAAAAGTTCCTATCATATTTCATAGGTCTAAAAAGAAAAACCATACAAATCACCCTCTTTGACACAGAAAAAAAATTAGAAAAAAATGAGCAACTGATCTTGACAAAAATGTTCAATAAAATAGGAATGCATGAGTCACTCAGGGTTGGGTCCTTTCAGGAAAACAGAAAACATATTAGATATGTCAACAGAGGGGATTTAATAAAGGGAATTGTTTAAACAGGTACTAGAGGACTGGAACAGCAAAACTAGGACACTGAGCAAGTTGCAGACAATAAATGCAAAGAAGCAGCTACCACCTCCAGTTTGAGGGATTCCAAAGGGATGAGATTAAGTTACAAGATCATGGGAGCGCAAAGGAAGGGCCCCACAAAGCTGGGGCTCAGACCTGTGAGAAAGGGGTACTGCTCAGCTGCTCAGCTGCTGTTAGTTCTTTAGGAGCTCAGAGGAGAGAAGTGCCTCTGAGTTGGGGCTCATACCTCTGAGGTGTGGGCACTGCCTAGCTGCTGCTGGTACCTACAAGGCAGAGTGATGAGGCTGGCTCTGGCAATCTAGAAAAACAAATACATAAAGCTGAGGTAACATACCCCTACTGGGGCACCTCTGATAGGAAGAGCAATAGAGACAGGAAGTGCTTCTCCCTCCTTCCCCTTTCCAAGCTTCCTTTAGTGCCTCCTATTGGCAGAGCCCACGAGAAAGTGCAATCACTTTCCAAACTCCCTCTAGTGCCTCCTATTGAAAGAGCCCACCAGGAAGTGCTATCAAAGGAGTCTGGGAACCATAGTCAGCAGAGTCCCAGCCCCAACACCAGGGAGTATAGAATAGAAGGGTGAGGTGAAGCCGGAAGACGAAGAGTAAATGACCAGCAAAGATATATCTCAACCCAAAAGCCCACTTATGCTAATTAAGGAAACATCACCGTGTTAGCCAGGATGGTCTCGATCTCGGCCTCCCAAAGTGCTGCAATTACAGGCGTGAGCCACCGCTCCTGGCCAGTACTCACTCTTATTTCTATTATTTAACATTTTGCTGGATGTCCTAGCCAATACAATTATACAAGAGAAATAAATAAAATGCAAAAGTTGGAAAGGAGGATATACAATAATCACTATTTGCAGATGATATGTTAGCATACTTGGAAAACCCAAGAGATTCTACTATAATAAAACCCACTACAAAGAGTAAGATAAGTTATCAGATTATAAGATTAAGATAAGGAAACCAATAGCTTCACATATAGAAACTACAAACAGAAGACATAATGTAAACAAGATCTGTTTTTAATCACAACCAAGATAAAATACTAGATATAATTTTACAAGAAATATGAAAGAAATACATGAAAAAAACTCTACCAAAAAAGAAGAGTTGAACTACAGAAAAGTATACCTACTGATAGGAAAACTCAAAATCATAAATATTCCATTTATCCTTTAATAAAATTCACATTTAATATGTTCAACATCCCAGCACTTTGGGAGGCCGAGACAGGCGGATCACGAGGTCAGGAGATCGAGACCATCCTGGCTAACACGGTGAAACCCCGTCTCTACTAAAAAATACAAAAAACTAGCCGGGCGTGGTGGCGGCGCCTGTAGTCCCAGCTACTCAGGAGGCTGAGGCAGGAGAATGGCGTGAACCCGGGAGGCGGAGCTTGCAGTGAGCTGAGATCCGGCCACTGCGCTCCAGCCTGGGTGGCAGAGCGAGACTCCGTCTCAAAAAAAAAAAAAAAAAAAAAATTGTTCAACAAAAATACTGATTTTTTTCCTTTGGAATTAGACAACCCAATTCTAATATTCACATAGGAATAAAAAGAATACAACTAAAAGAGTATACCAATAAGGGAGGACTAGAGCATATTATGAAGCTTCAATAGTTAAAATAAGCCATTGTAAATAGTTAAAATAAGCCATGTGATCATGTTTACCAAAATCGAAATATGTAAATATTTGATTCCACAATTCTCCTTCTGGGAATTTATCCCACAGATAACATTTGCACACATGTAAAAGGCTAAGGTTTTACATTTCAGCATTGATTGTAATAATGAAAGATTAGAAAAATCTCAAATACATTAATAGGCGGATGGTTAGCTAAATTATGTTCACATATCCAGTAGAATACTATGCACCTATAAAAAGAAGTATTTCTCTATGGAAAGTTCTTCAAGATACACTGAGTGAATAAAACAAGATGCAAAACAGTGTATACAATATACTACTATCCATATAAAAAGGGGAAAATAAAATACATTTTTATTTCCGTGTGTATGGAAAAATAATGAAAAGATTTAAGAGAAACTAAGAATAGTCATTACTTAGAAGATTTATTCTTCCAGAAATAAAAAACAAGAATGAGATAAAGAATTCTCACTGATACACTTTTATATGCTTTGATTTTTGAATCACATAAATGTTTTACCTTCTCAAAAATCAAACAAATAAAAACAGTAACAGCAAAGGTTGCCACACTAAATTTTTAATACTCCAATTTACCCTGTAATTCTATACAAAACATATATAAAATGTTAATAAACCCAATTTACCTTTAATTCTTTATAAAACATATAGAAAACTCTCAGATAAATGCAAGCATAGCCAAAGAAGAGAAGAAGCATCAACACCAAATTCAATGAATGATTCATTTCTTATCTGATCACCCATCACTATAAGATAAAGGAAATGAAAAGAGAACTCCTCAAAAATAGAGACAAGTCTTATTCAACTTGATTGTATTCCATTTAAGTTTCTGACAGAAGCTCCTCTCAGTTGGGTTAGTAAGACCAAGTCCTTCAGAACTAATGGCCCAAAGTGAGCTGGCCTCCAGGATCTGGTAATTGTGTCTGAGTAAGGACACAAACAGGTAAGGAAGGTGATGATGGTTTGCAGGCCTCTGGCCTCATCTTGTAGCACTCAGTGCCTAGCCCACAGGCCTATGCCATATCTTGGTTTCTCAGGGCCCTAACTTTGGGATCTACTAAAGTAGTTGCAGCAAAGCTATTACCTAGATGCCAGTTGTTGAAAAGATCTAAGACAAGAATTAATGACTTCGAAGAAGGGACAGCTTGAAGGAAACCCAGGCATTTTTCCTAACCTTTTACCAGCAGCCTGTCTTGTGCATAAAATGTTTTCTTGAAAACACACAAAAAAATGAAATGTGCAGGAATCTCATGAGAAACTGGATTTCAGGACCCAAAACCTAAAATATAGGTTTAAAAATCTTTAGTTGTATCTTCCTTTTTGTATACAATATTCAATGATAGAGTTCCAGAATTCCATACAGTTCCTTGCTTTTGCTTCTTTTCCTACCAATAAAACAGATTCTAGATGGTCTTAAATTCAGAGAGTATCCACTTGAAGCTAAGAATTTCTTCTTTCTGGCTCACCTGATTTATTATATCTTTCTCTGAAGTGAATTGCTATATGAGACCTAATTTCCCATCACCAGCATTAGCAGTAATTTTTCTGGTGTTCATTCATTTATATAAGAAACATATGAAAAAGCAATAAAATATTCAAATAATTGCACAAATGCTGCTGAAAAAAGACAGCAATGTTGCTGAAACTGGTTACAGGCAAGCAGCTCTCAGAATATTCCTTTGTCACGATTGCATGACATAATCCAAAACCATTGCATGAAAACATATTTAGGATGGCATTAATATACTATGTGAAAGAGAAGGTTATATACACAGTCAGAAATTTGAACACCAAATCAATCACTTATATTGTGGAATTCAAAATCCAAACACTTCCTGTTGCCTCACTGTCAGTCATTTACAGTTTGGCATAAATTAGGTTGACGTGATAATCCCCTAATTATATCTAGCAGCATTCCTCAGTACAGAAATGGCATTTTGATTGGAGTTGAGGGTAGAAGTTTGGGAAAGAAAGGCAGAGGGTATTCTGGAAGCTCAGGGGCTGATATGATTTGGCTCTGTGTCCCCAAAGAGTGCCATGGCTTCAGAGGGTTCAAGTCCCAAGATTTGGCAGCTTCCATGTGGTATTGAGCCTGCGAGTGCACAGAAGTCAAGAATTGGGGTTTGGGAACCTCCACCTAGATTTCAGAAGATGTATGGAAATGCCTGGATGCCCAGGCAAAAGTTTGCTGCAGGGGCAGGGCACTCATGGAGAACCTCTGCTAGGGCAGCACAGAAGGGAAATGTGGGGTCAGAGTCCCCACACAGAGTCTCTACTGGGTCACCACCTAGTGGGGCTGTGAGAAGAGGGCCACTGACCTCCAAACCCCAGAATGGTAGATCCACCAACTGCTTACACTGTTGGCCTGGAAAAGCCGCAGACACTCAACACCAGCCTGTGAAAGCAGCCCGGAGGGAAGCTGTACCCTTCAAAGCCACAGGGGCGGAGCTGCCCAAGAACATGGGAACCCACTTCTTGCATCAGTGTGTCCTGGAAGTGAGACCTGGAGTCACAGAAGATCATTTTGGAGCTTTAAAATTTGACTGCCCTGCTGGATTTTGGACTTGCATGGGCCCTTGTAACCACTTTGTTTTGGCCAATTCCTCTCATTTGGAACTGCTGTGTTTACCCAATACCTGTACCTCCACCGCATCTAAGAAGTAACTAGCTTGCTTTTGATTTTACAGGCTCATAGGTGGAAGAGATTTGCCTTGTCTCAGATGAGACTGTGGACTGTGGACTTTTGGGTTAATGCTGAAATGAGTTAAGACTTTGGGGGACTGCTGGGAAGGCGTGATTGGTTTTGAAATGTGAGGACATGAGATTAGGAGGGACCAGGGGCAGAATGATATGGTTTGGCTGTGTCCCCACTCAAATCTCATCTTGAATTGTACTCCCATAATTCCCATGTATTGTGGAGGGACCCAGTGGGAGATAATTTGAATCATGGGGGTGGTTTCCCCCGGACTGTTCCCATGGTAGTAAATAAGCCTCATGAGATCTGGTGGTTTTATCAGGGGTTTCCGCTTTTGCTTCTCTCACATTTTCTCTTACCACCAACATGTAAGAAGTGCCTTTTGCCTCTCGCCATGATTCTGAGGCCTCCTCAGTCATGCGGAACTTTATATCCAATTAAACCTTTTTCTTCCAGAAAAAGTCTTCCAAACCTGGTCTCAAATCTGTCTTTATCAGCAGAATGGAAGTGGATTAATAGAGGGGCATTTAAGGGAAGAGCAATTCCTTGACCAAGGTGTTCTGGGAAGCCACAGAACAGGCATGGGAGGAACAGGCAGCCGGGAGGCAAGGAAGGGTGGGAGAGAAGGAGGAGGGAAAACAGCAGAACTGAAGTTCAACTACTCTGTGTTTTCTCAAATATGCCCGATGACTCTAACTAGTTTACTCACTTAATTCCATTCCGATATACATCAAATATTTATCCAAAGTCAAATATTCAACAAATAGTAAGTGCCTATTCCATGCCAGATGCCACACAAGGCTATGGAAACAAGATAAAAATTACATACCACCTGCCTTGGTGCGTAAATCCCCATATCTGGTGCCCTCATAGATGGGGACTTAGATCCCCATATCCAAGTCCCAGAGTGAGATGGAGCAGGGACACTTCTTAGGGGTCTGTGGGTCCCAAGCATAGAAATAATGGAAAATCCTGATTTCCTTCAAGGGAATTTCCAGGCACCTAGCACTCCCTGAGAAATAAATGAGCAACTAGATAAGCAAGAAGGTATTAGTAGCTTAAAACAATATCTAAGGAAGTTAAAATAATAGGATGTTGGGTTCTCTATAGAAAGTAAAGATAAAATCTTAACATATGTTCCTGAGTTGTTTTTCAGAAACCCGGACCTCCACCAAACAGCATGTAGACCTCAGATAGGGGGAACTGAGAACAGATCTCTGACCACTTCTCTTTGCTGTAAATTTCTTCCTGATGGGCCTGAAAGAAGTCACACCACAAACCAGAGCTAACCATCTTCTACTGACCCAGATCTTAAACAAAGCTTCCCTTCCTTAACCAACAGCAAATCAGAAAATCTTTGAATCTACCTATGACCTGTCCCCACTTCAAGATATCCCACCCTTTGTAGGCCAAACCAATGTGTAACCTCCACATACTGATTTATGATTTTGTTTGTAACTTCTGCTTTCCTAAAACATAACCATGCCTTTAAAAACTTGACTTGCAAGCCATATAAGCTGCCCTATTCTCCTTGCTTGGCACCCTGCAAATAAATGCCCTCCTTTCTTCCACTGCAAACCTCAGTGTGGATGTTTGGCCTTACCGTGCCAGGTGAGCAGGCCCCAGTTAGTTCAGTTCGATAACAAGAAGGAGAATGTCCATGAAGACTAAGGCAAGAATGTGAGATAAAGGAAGAAAACAATGTTTAATCCTCATTTTTAAGTAGAAATGGGAGTCTGCAACAACAAAAAAAGTAGAATAGAGGGATTCCAGCATGAGCAATGGAATGAAAACAGAATGGGGCAGGGAACCAAGCAGCTGGGTCTTGTTTGAGTTTAAGGTGTGCATTAGAGGTATGTGGGAGCTGATACCGAGAAAGGGTGTACTTACCCTGTAAGCAACAGGAAGCCATTAAGCAAAGAAAAGCCATTAAGCAAAAGGAGTGGAAGATCAGATCTGATTTTAGATAGCTTACTCTGCCAACAGTATCATAAAAAGTGAACTGAAACCGAAAGCCAAGGAAACCAGATAACAGGCTTTTTTTGTAAGAGCCAATTCCTACACTGTCTCTGGCTTAGGGGCTTTTACATTTGTCACTATTATATTTTGTTTTATTTTATATATATATATATATAATATATTTATTTATTTATTTTTTAGAGCTGGGGGTCTCACTATGTTGCTCAGGCTGGTCACAAACTCCTGGCTCCTAAAAATCTTCCAGCCTCAGCCTCCCAAGTAGAAAATTGTATTTAATCAGATGCTACTCATCGTTCCAGCTATTGCCTTCACCAGGTGACTGCAATTTATCCTCAAATAGGGGCACTTTTTAAGACGGAATGCTAAAACAACAGACATAAACTCAAATTCTCCCCCTCGTCAGCCCCCACCAAAGGGATAATAGAATCTGCCTATCACTGGGGGTTGTTAGCATAACACATACCTGACCCTCAAAAAATGACAACTCTTGCTTTTCTACTTAGTTTTCATTTTTTTAATTTGGAAAGCTAGCAATAATAAATTACTTTTTGTTACGGTCTGGACTTATAAATTCCAGCACACTGCCTGTAAATGCATTAGCTCAAGAAAGGGACAGTTTACTAATTTGTCAATCATCAGCCCACCAGTGCACTTTTATATATATATAAAATATATATATAATAGGTATTACATATATATATAGTGAAAGAGAGAAACACAGAGCGGGGAGAGAGAGAGAGAATGACATGGAGAGAGAGAATGAAGGCACACTAATGTCTCCATCACCAAAATGGAGAGATCATTGGTTTCGTGGACTATCTCAGATTGGCCACACTCTGACATTAAGGATGCCTCTAGGTTGACCCTTCCATTAACTTCCAACTCTCAGTTTAACATGTACTCAGAAAACACAAAATAATTTTAATATCATTCTTAAAAAAAAATTCGGAAGCTATATATTCTTTAAAAAATACTGTGACATATTCCAAAGCCAAATACTGATGTCCACTAAAAGAGTTTACTAGTGTTTCTTTGAACAATATAGGTAACAAAGAGTTAACTGAATATATCTAAAAAGAAATTTCTTGTTAGCTTCATGGATGATTCCCATACTGTCACCCTATCAATTGGCAGTATCTCTGTTTTCCTAAGCTACACACACTACTTCAGCTTTAATTAAAAGGCCCGTTGCCATAGTTTCTCAGCGAACAGCTCAAGGCATGCTTGAGTCCATTATTTACTGAGGTTTCTAGAGAAATTGTAATACAGCAGTAGCCAGTCAAAATTTCCCAATTTTATCTCCCACCCAAAACATCTGATGATTCAGACATATAGCTAGGTAACCCAAATATTTTAAGAGAGTCTGAACAATTAAGATTGTATTTGGGATTCACTTTGGGATGCCCCGCAACCATTTTTAAAACAAGAGGCAGTCACACTCTAGATCAGTCCGAAATGCTCACAACTGCCTGCTGCCTGCTGCATGCCGCTCACTGCAGAGTGAGCAGTAGCAGGAATATACTTATTTAATGTTCTTTTAATGATTCCTCAAAGTTGGTCAGTTGGTAATTTAAAACTTGTTAATGGTCTACTGCTTAATTACTTCTTAATGTGAAATTTCTACTCTTTGTAAACTCATCAGTAAACATGAAGAGACACATATTGTTTTCTTTAAAATCTGCAAGTAATTCTTTAATCTCAATCTATTTTATGTTCAGAAGTTGGAGGGAAATGCAGAAAATATAAAGAATAATGAGATTGCCAGGCACGGTGGCTCACGCCTGTAATCCTAGCACTTTAGGAGGCCGAAGCAGGCAGATCACGAGGTCAAGAGATCAAGACCATCCTGGCCAACATGGTGAAAACCCATCTCTACTAAAATACAAAAATTAGCTGGGCATGGTGGCATGTGCCTGTAGTCCCAGCTACTCAGGAGGCTGAGGCAGGAGAATTGCTTGAACCCAGGAGGGAGAGGTTGCAGTGAGCTAAGATCATACCACTGCACTCCAGCCTGGTGACAGAACGAGACTCTGTCTCAAAAAAAGAAAAAAGAATAATGAGATGGGACCAAAATATAAGAAAAGAAACTTTTCCAAATGAAAAATCTATTGACGTTTGATTCCTAAAAAAATTTGTATAATGGTAAAATAAATGGAATCTTCAGTATTTCATGAGTTACATGTAGCAAAACACATCTCTACCAGCATCATCTTACCAACTGTCAAAATCCTACAAGATTTTCTAAAGGGTAGATAAATAAAAAGAGAAAAGCAACAGGCTTGAAATGGATGGAGGACAGACTAGTTAAAGTCCGTTTGTGTTCCCAATTACAATGAAGTAGAATAAGCACGTCTCTCATTGAATGTAGCTGAAAACTGAACAGAATGCATTGAGCAGCTACTTGAGGATTCTGAAACATAAACAGCAGCAGGCCAATTGAAGTAAAAAAGCCAAAATTCAGAGTATATGAAAACCAGTGGTGAGTTTGCCATTTTTGACCTCCATTATTCCCCAGACTGAATGCAATGCAGCAGTGCAGCCTGAAACCCAGAAATGGGTACTGAGGTTCAGATACAGAGCTCCAGAAAAAGTGCCCTAATTCTGGGTAAAGAGGTAAGAAGGAGAATTCTTAAGACTCAGAGAAAGTACAGAAATCACTCATTTTTTTTTTTATTTTCTCACAGCCCCTAAACAATATCAAAGGCAGGGCAAACTCCTATTCCTTTATGTTTGGTTTTTGTCTTGCTTCCTGGATGCAAGCATGGTCACAGAAGTGTGCAACAGGACAGGATAACAAAAGCCCCAACTTTTTGGCTAGACAAACAAAAAGGGAATCCGAAAGTACTATCAACCATACAGAATTAAAAGGAGCAAAAGAGAATACCATAAACAACTTTAGGCCAACAAACTAGATAACTTAGATGAAATGAACCATTTGTGGAAAGGCACAAATTACCAAAGTGACTCAAGAAGAAAAATAATCTGAAGAGGCACATAAAAAGTAAAGAAGTTGAATTAACAACTTGAAAAGATCTTCCCACAGAGAAAACACCAGCCCCAGATGGGCTCACTGGTGAAACCTTTCAAATATTTTTAAAAAACTAATACCAGCAATTTACAAACTCAGAAAACAGAGAAAAACTCAAACTATACAAACTATATGTAAGAACCAAAACTAAATTGCCTTGGGAAAAAAGCAGCAGAAAACTTATTTTATTATCTTGAATGAGGCAAACAATTCCTAGAAATGACACCAAAAGTATAATCCATAAAGAAAAATAATTGATAAATTGGATGTATTAAAATTTTTTAACTTTTGCACTTAAAAGACACCATTAAGTAAATGAAAAGACAAACCACAGACCATAAAAATACGCAAACTATGTATCTATTAAAGAATTTGTATCCAGAATGTATAAAGAACCCTTAAAATTCAGTAAGAAAAAAAAATCAATGGACAAAAGATTTGAACATTTCACCAGAGAAGATATATGAATAGCTAAAAAGCATGTGAAAAGAGGCTCAACATCATTAGTCTTTAGGGAAATGCAAATCAAAACTCAGAGCTATCACTACATATCCAATAGAATAGCTATAGTAAAAAAGACAGACAATAACAAATATTGCCAAGGATGTCAAGATACTGGACCCCACATACACTGCTGATGAGAATATTAAATTGTACAGACATTTAAAAAAAAAAAACTCAACAATTTCTTTAAAAATTAAACTTACCATACCACCTAGCAATTTTACTCCTAGGTTATCTGCCCAAGAGAAATGAAAATATATGTCCACACAATGGTTTTAAGCACATATTCATAGCAGTGCTATTTGTAATAGCTAATCATTAGGGAGAAATGCCAAAGTCCATCAACTGGTAAATGGATAAATCAAGTATGGTATATTCACAGAATGAAATACTATTCAGCAATAAAAATGAACAAACTACCTGATACATACTACAACATGGACAAACCTCAAAAACATTAAGCTACATGAAAGAAGCCAGATGCGAAAGACTACATATTATATGGTTCTACTTATATGCAATGTCCAGGAAAGGCCCTATCTACAGATACTGAAAGCAGCATGGAGTTAGGGATTGGAACAGAGATTGACTGCAAACAGGGATAAGAAATCTTTTGGGGATGATGAAAAATATTCTAAAATTAGAAATCAGAAATTAGAATATTCTAAAATTAGAAATTTCTCTCTATATATATATTTTTTTAATTTTTTTTGAGACAGATTCTTGCTCTGTTGCCTATGCTGGAATGCAATGGCATGATCATAGCTCACTGCAGCCTCAAACTCCTGGGCTCAAGTGATCCTCCTTATCTCAGCTTCCCAAGTAACTGGAACAACAGGCACATACCACTATACCCAGCTAATTTTTTTTTATTTTTTGTTTCACTATGTTGCCCAGACTGGTCTTGAACTCCTGTCCTCCAGCGACCCTCCGGTCTCAGCCTCCTGAAGCACTGGGATTACAAGCATGAGCCACAGCACCCAGTCTGAAATTTTTGAAAAACTAAGTTGGGCCTAAAAATGTCTGGTGGAAGTAATTTCCATACATATGAAAGCCAAGAAATTGGAAAAGACTGTCCACGGAAAAGAACAGAAAAAGCTTACCATGAGTACTTTAGGGATAGCAGACAGTAGCAAACCAAAAATAAATCAAAAGATTACCTATGGTAGATTGTACAAATGGCCACAATACTATGCAACTCCTCCTATCAGGACTCTTCTTCTCTACCCGCTGTGACTTACTTTGGCCAAAACAATGTGTCACCAGAGGCACTGTACAAGCCCAGAGTCCAGACCTCAAGAGGCCTCATGCACTTCCACTCCTGCTGCTTTTGGAACCCAAATCTAACCACATGTGAACCAACCAGGGTTGGCTTACTGGAAGAGGAGAGACCATGTAGTGGAAAACCATGAGTCAGCCAGAGCACATCAAAAACACATGAGTGACTTCCAGCTGTGATGAGCCAAGCCTGACTCAGACCAGACCAAGTGCCCAACTGGGCACAGCCCAAATCACCAATCCACAGATTTGCGAGCTAAATGATTAATGTCTAAGTTACCAAGTTTTAAATGGTTTGTTACAAAGAAGCAGCTAATTGATACACTACAAAAGGGCAGTGATGACTGCAAGACAGCATAATGAATCAAATGGTTGAGTTTTGTGAAGTTGTCCAATAAGGATATGCCTCCCAGGCACAAGAATAGAAAAGCAGTCACCAAGTCTGGGAATTGGCAAAGTCACTGTGGCAGGACTAATTAATTGCATGAATGAAGTGAGAATAACAAAGTTTCTCAAAACTGTTGGTCCAAGGGTCTATAGTAAGCAGACTGCCAAGTGACGTTAAATAAGAAGGTAATGACAGGCTGACCCCCAAAGAAGATTTTGGTCCTGACGAAGGTAAGAAGGGAACTCATTAAGAGTTCACAATAAGGTACAGAAATAGAAAGGGGTATGACAGAGAAGGACATGTCAGAATTCAAGATCTTGGTATGAGAGTAGTTCTAAGGCATGATACAATATGCACAAGGAGGAAGGATGGCTAGATGAATGGATGGATAAGTGAATAAACAGATAGGTGGATAGATAAATAAAGAGCTATAGATAAACATAAATCAATAAGAAAAATTACTTACATAAAGATTAGAAAGTTTCCCTTATATCTAGGCTTTCCCTATAAATTTTTTGCTGTCCTTGTAAGTTGGTCAAGCCATTTTCACTGTGTTTGCATTTTGTTTTTATTTATTTTCTATATTTATTTTACTTTTATAGATGTCTATAGATCACTCTTCCAATAAACATTATATAAATAAGTAGCCAGGCATGGTGGTTCACACCTGTAATCCCAGCACTTTGGGAGGCCAAGGCGAGTGGATCACTTGAGGTCAGGAGTTCAAGACCAGCCTGACCAACATGGTGAAACCCTGTCTCTACTAAAACTACAAAAAATTAGCCAGGTGTAGTGGCGGGCACCTGTAATCCCAGCTACTCAGGAGGCTCAGGCAGGAGAACTGTTTGAACCAGGGAGGTGGAGATTGCAGTGAGCCAAGATCGTGCCACTGCACTCCAGCCTGGGTGACAGAGCAAGACTCCATCTCAAAAAAAAATAAATAAAATAAAATAAAATAAAATATATACATATGTATATATATATACACACACACACATATATATATATAAGTCTAGCAGAAATGGAATTAAAACAATGTTTCAATCATACTATCAAAAATGCCATAGTCTTAAATATACTGTCAGGCAGTGTTTTATACACTCAAAATGACAGAAACTTCTTAAAGTAAAATAAATTCCACAGTACCCCACATATATATATATATATACACACACACACACACACACACAAGCACATATATACACACACATTTTTATGCAATATATTTTTATGCATATATATAATTATGTACATACATATTTCTTAACCAACTTCACTGAGATATAAGGTACATATAATAAACTGCACCCATCTAAAGCAGCAATTCTCAAAATGTGGTCCATAAACCTCTGGGGTCCACAAGACTCTTTTAGAAATCCACAAAGTAAAGAACTATTTTCATAATAATAAGCCATCTTAGTTTGACATTTTTGTATCAATGTTAATGTTATATTTTTCAAAAAAAATCCATTTAATCTAATTTGTCACTTCTGTGGGCATCAAGTTGTATAATATATTCTCTTATCCTTTTATTTTTTTTTCATTTTATTTACTTTATTTTGAGACAGGGTCTTGCCGTCACCCAGGGTGGAGTGCAGTGGCGCAATCACAGCTCACTACAACCTTGACCTCCTGGGCTCAAGAGATCCTCCCACCTCAGCCTCTGGAGTAACTGGGACTGCAGGCGCAAGCCACCATGCCCTGCTAATTTTTTTTTTTTTTTGGAGAGTTGGGATCTCATTGTGTTGCCAAAAACGGTCTTGAACTCCTGGGCTCAAGTGATCCTCCCACCTCGGCCTCCCAAAATGCTGAGATTACAGGCATGAGCCACTGCAACCAGTTTTCTTACCCTTCTAATGTCTGTGGATTCCATAGTTATACCCTCTCTTTCATTTGTCATATCAGTTATTTGATCAGTCTAGCTAGAAGTTTATAAACTTCGTTGATCTAAGAGTCTAATTTGGTTTTCTCTTCTCATTTATATCTGTGTTTGCTCTTACCTTTATTATGTCCTTTTTTCTACTTATTTTGTGTTTAATTTGCTTTTCCCCCCAACACCCCCCACCAACTTCTTAAGGTTGAAGCTTTGCTAATTGATTTTAGATTTTCCTTCTTTTCTAAGATAAGCAGTTAAAGTTATATGTTTTCCTCTGAGCACTGCCTTGGCTGCACGTCACAATTTTGAGATACTGTGTTTTCATTATCATTTAGTTTAAAATATCTTAAAATTTCCTTTATGGTTTCCTTTTGATACATAAATTATTTAGAAGAATGTTATTTAATTTAAAAATATTCAAGATTTTCTTGGAGATATTACTGATTCCTATATAATCTATATTATTTCAATCCTTTAAATTAATGTTGACTTGTATTCTAACCCAGAATATAGTCTGTCTTCGTGAATGAGTCATGTGAGTATGGTGTTTCTTTACAAATATTTATTTATTCATTTTAAGACAGGGTCTCGCTCTGTTACCCAGGCTACAGTACAATGGTGCTATCATGGTTCACCACAACTTCGGCCACCTAGACTTAATCAATCATCCCACCTCAGCCTCCTGAGTAGTTGGGACTACAGGTGCATGCCGCTAAGCTTGGCTAATTTTTGTATTTTTGGAGAGACAGGGTTTTGTCATGTTGCCCAGGCTGATCTCAAACTCCTGGGCTCAAATGATCCTACTGCCTTGGCCTCCCGAAGTGTTAGGATTATAGGCATGAGCCACCGCACCTGGTCAATGAGTGTGGTGTTTCTAGAAGTATCGGTTAGGTCAAGATAGTTGGTAGAGTTGTTTAGATCTTTACCTACATTTTTACTGATTTTCTATGTGGATGTTCTATCAATTGCTGAAAGAGGTATGCTTCTAAACTCTGTTGATCACCAACTATGATTACAGCATTGTCTAATTCTGCCTTTACTTTTGAAATGTTTATGTCATACATTTTGAGGTTATGTTTACATTAGGTAGATACACATTTATGATGATGTCTTCCAGAATGATTGGTCCTTTCATCATTGTGGGACATCCCTGTTAATACCATTCTCATCTCTGTTAATACCATTTACCTTGATTATCTATTTTAGCTAATATTAATATAGCCACTCTAATCTTCTGATTATTCTTTGCATCATTTATATTTTTTCCATCCATTCACTTTCAGTCTGTGCCTTCATACTTAAACTGAATTTCTTGTAAATAGCATATAGTTAGGTCCTGCTATTTCTCGATTCTGGTCATCTATGTCTCATAATTGGAGTGTTTAGCCCATTAATATTTAATGTAATTATTGATATTGTTAGATTTACATCTATTGTTTTATTATTTATTTTTAGTCTGTCTCTTCTGGTTTTTTGTTCCTGTGTTCCCTTTTTCTTGCCTTCCTCAGGTCATTTGGATATGTTTTAGAAGTTCTAGTTGGGTTTATCTCTTGGGTTTGCTTTTTTTAATTAGTTGCTCTGAGAGTTAAAATATGCATCCTTAACTTTTCATTCTACCTAAGTTAACATGTCACTTCATATAAAATGTAGAAACTTTGCAAATGTATAGGAATTTCATTACTCCCCTGCCATTCTTTACACTAAAGGTGTCAAACATCTATATGTTTTATACACCCCACAAGACAATGTTATAATTTGTGCTCTATATTTACTCTAATTTAATTTGCCATTTCTCACTTTTTTAAAAAAAAAGATAGGGCCTTGCTCTGCTGCCCAGGCTAGAGTGCAGTGGCACGATAATGGCTCACTGTAGCCTCGAACTCCTGGGCTTAAGCAATCAGCCGCCTCAGCCTCCCAAGTAGGTAGGAATATAGAAGCACATCACCATGCCCGACAAATTTTTTAAATTATTTTTTTGTATAGACAAGGTCTTGCTATATTGTCCAGGCTGGTCTTGAATTCCTGAGCTCAAGCAATTCCCCCGCCTCCACCTCCCAAAGTGCTGGGATTACAGGCATGAGCTACCATAGCCGGTCCAATATTTGCCATTTCTGATGCTCTTTATTCAAATATACCACCACATTTCTCAAAATTAGTTAAACAGATTACCAAAGCACAGCATTTGGCTCTCATCTGGCATGAATGCATAAATTATAAATAAAGAATTGCCTCAAATCTTTCCTTTTAAGCTTATGACAGTTAAAGCAATACCACTTGGCACTAATGTGACTGTAAGTAAAACACAAATTCAGGAACTGGAATTGGACGACAGTACTGGTTATAAGGTAAAATGGTTACAAAATAATTCAGAATTACTTTTAGATTATAAATTGAAATAAAAACATTAAATATCAAACTTTGATTTAAAACTCTCAAAGGATGAAAGTTCCTTCAATTAAAAAATAAATAGGGATATTTTCAACTCATTTTCTTTTTTTTTTTTTTTTTTTTTTTTTTGAGACGGAGTTTCACTCTTGTTGCCCGGGCTGGAGTTCAATGGCATGACCTCAGCTCACCGTAACCTCCACTTTCCAGGCTCAAGCGATTCTCCCACCTCAGATCCCGAGTAGCTGAGTTTACAGGGGCCTGCCACCACACCTGGCTAATTTTGTATTTTTAGTAGAGACGGGGTTTCTCTATGTTGGTCAGGCTGATCTCGAACTGCCAACCTCAGATGATCTGCCCGCCTCAGCCTCCCACAATGCTGGGATTACAGGCATGAGTCACCGCACCTGGCCAATTTCAACTCATTTTCTAAAGTGTCTGATTCTGTGTATCTGTGAACAAAACACAGGGTAAGACATAAGTAAGGTATAACTATATGTCTAAAATAAAATATGGGGCCAGACAGAGTGGCTCATTCATGTAATCCCAGCACTTTGGAAGACCAAGGCAGGTGGATCACCTGAGGTCAGGAGTTCTAGACCAACCTGGCCAACATGGTGAAATCTTGTCTCTACTAAAACTATAACAATTAGCCGTGCATGGTGGTGAGCGCCTGAAATCCCAGCTACTCAGGCAGCTGAGGTAGGAGAATCACTTGAACTCAGGGGGCAGAGGTTGCAGTGAGCTGAGATCACACCACTGTACTCCAGCCTGGGCAACAGAGAGAGACCCTGTCTCAAATAAATTTAAAAAAAGATACAATATGAAAAGCATCTGTCTCTTTCCCCTTAAGGAAAAGAGGGATACCAGATATTTGGGGAAGTTGGCAAATTCATGAGAATTGAGAACGAAACTGACCTGTAGAAAACTTCAAATATTCATTCATTCATCCAACATTTACTGAGCTTCACTATGTGTCAGATTCTAAACTAAGAACTGGGGTTATAGACTGTCTTTAAGAGTCTCACAATAAGAAAAAAAAAACAAACTAAATTGTTACTATGAGGCGGGAGTCATGAAAGTTTCCTTAAGGAGGTAACTTATGAACTGGACTTTCAAGAAAGAGCAAGAGTTACCCTTTTTTTGCTTGAGTATTTTTGTTTTTGTTGGAGGTGTATGAGAAAAGAGAGGAAAGAAATAGAAAGAGACTTTATTAGTTGGAAATAACATGGATAAAAACAATAATCCTAAAAGATCATGGTCCATTTGAAGAATTATAAGAAGTGTGGACAAATGGTAGACTCGACCTATCACAGGACATCAGTACAAGGAACCCTTTGACATTATACTAAGAATGAACTTTGTGATCTTGAAAGAAGTGGGAAGCTACTGAAGGATTTCAAGTAGCGGAGAAATATGCATTACCCAACTCTTTCTCCCTTGCCTACCTCTACTACAGATACTAAGAAAGATAAAACCTCACATCCCAAGCCTCCTTTATAGTGACAGATGGCCTGTGGCAGTTCTGGCCAGTGAAGGGTAAACAGAAATCTAACTGAAAAGTCTTCTGGCAAATATTCAGATTTTCTGATAAATAACCATGGCTGGCTCTGCCCGTTCCCCTCCTTCCTTCCTTGAATTTAGACACCATGTCTGTAACTGTGCCAACCATTCTCCAACCACAAGGGAATGACCAGATTATTCCAAATATACCGAAAATGACATGGTAGAACTGCTCAAGCAAAGCCTGTGGCCATCTCTAGCTTTCTTGTTATGAGAGAATAGAAATCCCTGTTTATTAATAAACCATTTTAAGTTGGGTTTTCTATTACTTAAATCTGAATGTCTTCATAAGTTATAGAAGTTTTAATAATTAATTTGTCTTTTCAAATGATCTTTATTAAGTTGGTGTTGATGGGTTGGGGAAGGGGATGCAGAGAGACTTGTCCAGAGGTTTATGATAGGGCTTGAACCAAATAAACGGCAATGGGAATACAACGAAAGGCAGAGTCTAGACACATTTAAAAGAGAAGACAGATGGCACAGGATGGATGAGGGAGCCGTCTATTCTATCTTCTATATTCCTAGTTTTAAAGACTGCAGGGGCTTGGGGACTGGATGTGAGAATATTGTCATTCTCCAAAATAGGTACATAAGATGTGGTAAAGGACAGATGAGTTCAGTTTTGGACATGTTCAGTTTGAGATGCCAATGGGACATCTATGGGAAAATGAGGAAAAAGTAGGTGACTCTGAACCTAGAGATCAAAAGTGAGGTCTAAATTTGATAGATTTCAGAGTAACCATGATATGGGGTAAACTAAAACAGTCAGTATGGTGAGATCCCACAAGTAAAATCTGAATAGGCAAAAATGAGGCCCAGCAAATCTATTGCCAGAAAGTAGTGCTCGGTTGGACAGCACATATATTAAAATTGGAAAGATACAGAGATTAGCATGGCCCCTGCACAAGGATGAAACACTGAAACACAAATTTGTGAAGCATTCCATATTTAAAAATAAAAAAAGACACAAAGAAGATTAGTAGCTGCCTAGAGTTAAAGGATGAAGGAGGGAGGGGAATAGGGAATAATTGCTAATGGGTATAGGTTTATTTTGGGGGTGACGAAAATGTTCTAAAATTAAATTGTGATGATGGTTGCACAACCTTGTGAATATACCAAAAACCACTTAATTATACACTTAAATGGATGAACTGTATGGTATGTAAATTATATCTCAATAAAGCTGTTTTCTTCTTTTAAGTAGGCCTAAGACAGGGAATGTCAAGTTATAAGTAGGAAGAGGATTCAGTGCAAAAACAGAGAAAGCCAGGGCCAGAAAGGGGCAGGGGATTTAGAGGGTGTTGTCTAGAAACCAGGAAGGAAATATCAAGAGGGAATCAGTGGCCAATAGTATTGAATACTGGATAGATCAACTAAATTAAAGACTAAAATAATCAATTTATCAATTTGGAAATAATTGGTGAGCTAAGTGTGAGTTGTTCTAAATAGTAGCAGCAGAAGCCAGATTAAATTAAGTTGAGGAATAAATGAGAGGTGAGGAATAGAAGGTAACAAAGAAGCTTTTTCAGGAAACTTTTCTTGTCAAGAGAAGAGCTGGTGGCATAGGGAGGTTCTGGGCTGTTGCTATTATTTCCAATAGTAAGCACATGTGATGTTTATAGGTAAGGGAAAGGAGCCAGCAGAGAAGGAGTGATTGAGGATAAAGAAGAAGGGGATGACTAATAGAATATCCCCCAAGAGATGGGAAGAAAAGAATTCACAACATAAGCATAAGTATCAGCGTGGACAACAGATGAATTTTTCACTGGACTGGGAAGGAAGGCTAAGATGCCAGTTAGTTCTTAGGTGCAATAAGTTTAAGGAGCTATTACTTGATGCATTAATATTCTTTGTGAGTCAGGAGATAAAAGGTCACTGGCTGAAGGTGAGGGAGTAGGCTTGAGGACTTCAGAGGAGGGTAAACATTTAGGAATAATTATTAGGAGAGAAATTTTAAAGGAAGAAGTTGAAAAGTTGCTACATACATTTCAAATACTTTTAAAAACTTTAATGTATTTCAGTCAATAAAAAGGTCTTTTTACATAATGAATTACCTGCAAATTTACTATACTTCGTATTAAACTTTGTAATGACCACACTAAACACATGAGCAGGTTGCCATAAATCCCTGGAGAGATGGTGTCTGCAGTCAGAATATAACCCAATGATGCTGATCCTTGGACCTCAAAAACATGGTACCCTTCAAAAGCTCAGCCTCAGGGTCACCAGAAAGGCCCCCAACTGGCCATTTTCCAAGGCCCTCTGCAGCAGAGGCCATAACTCTTTGTTCTCCCTGGGTGAAAGAACAGTGATTGGGTTATTTTGTTATAGTTGCTGGAAAAGAAATCAAAAGGTGATTTTTTTGCTTCCTCTTTTTTTTTTTTTTTTTCCTGAGACAGAATCTTGCTCTGTTGCCAGGCGAGAGTGCAGTGACACTATCTTGGCTCACTGCAACCTCCACCTCCCAGGTTCGAGCGATTCCCCTGCGTCAGCCTCCCGAGTAGCTAGGACTACAGGATGAGCCACCACGCCCAGCTAATTTTTGTATTTTAGTAGAGACAGGGTTTCACCATGTTGACTAGGATGTTCTACATCTCCTGACCTTGTGATCGGCCCGCCTCGGCCTCCCAAAATTCTGGGATTACAGGCGTGAGCCACTGTACCCAGCCTGCTTCTCTTAAGAGGACTCAGAGCAGGTGCCCTCCTAAAGGATTCAAATAAAATAATGCTATGTCAAAGCCTTTTGTTAACTGTCATGTAGTATACACAAATCATTTCTATTGTAGCTGACACCTATGTATACTTCCAGCTCTATATTCCTTTACGTGATCTCAACAGTCCCTCTCCCTAACCATACTGGCGTACAACAAGCCCTGAAAACAGGCATGTGCTTTCCTAAATCTTGTCTATTCTCAAGCCCTTATACCAACCTGGGATTTTGCTCTCATTTTCTCTGAATCTACTCAGGTATAGTAGGCCCCACTTATCCACCACAGATCCATTCCAAGACCCCAGTGGATGCCTTAAACCATGAATAGTACTAAACCCTACACATACTATGTTTTTTTCCTATACATACATACCTATGATAAAGTGTTATTTAATTATGTTAATCTGATGCAACACATTGCCATCAATCAGAATGTTTTCTATTCATGTCTTCCACCCACATATTTAATGTCTTTTCCATCTTAACTAAGCACTTATCATGCACTATGGCCATAACTTTTAGAGTTTAAAGTGTGACAGCAAAACTATCATGAATTTCTTTTTCCTTCTTCACAATTTCACAGATAGAGGATTCATTCTTGTGGCATATCTTAGAAGCTTCAGCATGCGATTTTTTTTTTCCTTTCCTTACTAAGTCAAGAAGTTTTACCTTTTCACTTTAAGGAAGCATTTTATGGCTTCTCTTTGGCATATCTGAATTGCCAGCATCACTACTCTTGCACTATGGGGCCATTATTAAGTAAAATAAGGGTGACTTGAACACAAGCATGGCAATACAGTTGACAGTAAACCTGATAACTGAGATGGCCAGAGTATAAAGTATGGATTTGCTAGACAAAGGGATGATTCACATGTTGGGAAGGACAAAGTGGGATTGGAGAAGGGCAGCTCAGGGTTCCATCATGCTACTGAGAATGACACGCAATTTCAAACTTATGAATCATTTATTTCTGTAATTTTCCACTTAACATTTTCAGACAACAGTTGGCCATGGGTAACTGAAACCATGGAAAGCAAAACCACAAAGAGGGGACTACTGTACTTACCATACAACCTTCAGGCTTCAGCATAAATATCACTCCTCTTGGAAGGCTTCTCTAATCACTTGAGCTAGAAGCAACCATTTCACCAGAACTATTCCAACCATTTCTTTTCTATACATAATTTGTTACTTGGTATTTACCCTAATGATGTTTTTTTATTTACCTGCCTTAAGCACCTAGAAGACAGGAATCATGTTTTCATGGTGCCTTTACAGCATGACACTTTGTATGTAGTAGATACTTGGCCTATTACTTCTGGAAGGGGCTCAGAGATCATTCTCACATTACCAGTCAAAATACAAAAACCCAAGTCTCAACGACAAAAGAGACTTGACCAAGGTGACACAGTTAGTTCGTGGCAGAGCTAGAACCCAAAACCAGAATTTTGAACTCCTATTCTTATAATCCTTACATTATGCCAATAATTATTGTTATTACCCTAGTTCTATTTTGCCATCCAGATCTCAAAGAGAGTCATTCTTGAGCCTTAAGATTACATAAAGATGCAAACTTCTCTGGAAAATACTTTGTTTCAATTCTAATCTAGATGAATTTAATTGGCTTGGATGCAGGAAAAAAAGTGGGAGTTTTTTTTGTTTTTTGTTTTTGTTGTTTTGTTTTGTTTTTCTGTTTTGTCACCAAGTAGCTAAAGTCAGGGTTAATTATACGATAGTGTTGACTCTGGTATGATAAACTCTGTGAATAGGATTAATTTGTCTTTTTTACATACGTATTGGCTGTACACTTTTACACAGCAGCTTCCGATGCTCTCATCACATTTGTGATTCATAGTTGGAAACGGCACAGCAGTTCAGTTAGCATAACAGAAAAAAAACAGTAACTATAAAATTTCAGCACTGATATTGGGAGTGACCTAGAAGGAACTGTCAAGGGCAGGGGCTCCATCTCCAACCCTTTGTTAGCCCTATTGTCGAGCATAGTACTTTGGACAGAAAGAGAAAATAAATGTGTTTATTTGAAAAATAATTGGGTGACACTCAATGAATACTACATCATGTGCACACTTACAACGTATGGCTGACTTAATTAGTATAAATTAATTTAGACCTAAAATGTAACTCTAGACAAATAATTTATTTATAAAGATAACCTAATTATAAAGGATTGCTCAATAATAAACTATCACTTTCCCTAATCTACTAAATTAGGTAATTCTTAATGAAAGATGAAAATTTAATGAGATGCTGTGAAATGTGGTTATTTTGCTGGCCATTCTCCAATGATTTGGTACAGGGACACTTGAGGAACATAAAGAGGACAACAAGGCTTAGATGGACCATTGTTTCATTTAGGATAACTTACATAATCACTGGAAAAAACTAAATGATTTGCCAATTCAGTATTGTAAGAAATGTCAACTAAAAACTCAATTTCTTTCAGCGAAAATTTTGGGCATATTATTCTCTGGGCTGTGAGTGGCATGATTCAACACCACAGGACAGATAATATGTAGCCAGATACTTCTTGTGTTATTCAGTCCTTATCTTGTTATGTGACTCTTTGGGAACTGCTTAACTCTTGGTTCCTTTGCCTGAAACAGGAAATGGAGATATTTACTCAAAAACTGGTAGATATAGAACACACTCTTCTCCTTCCTTATGTCAGACAAGGCTTCCCTTATTCCACTGAGCTCATGAATAGGGATTATTTACCACTATTCACTCTGGATATTCTCAAAGGGCATTATAATAGTCTCCATTCTACTGAAGTACTCCCAAAACCCTTTCTTATAATCTAATGGTACCTCAATTACCCATATCACTTTCTGAAATTTCCTTAAAATCAGGATTGTCACAGCCTGACTTTCACCACAGGAATCTAAGGTAACAGGTAATCACTGTTTAAACACATAGCATAAAGCATTATAAATCCTCAGGAAAAGTACACTTCTTAGATAACAGGATTCTAGAAACCAGAATGAACACTTGGTTTCTAGACTGTCTTACTACATCAATGTGAAATCACTTCTCTTCATTAGCTGTTTAGAACAACAAGAACAAAAACACTGTATAAGTGTTTAATAAGGATACAGAAAACACATATTTCTGTCTATTACTGAAGTTACGCTGTTCAGGCCTTGCTAGCGGCATTAATAATTTCACATTCTCATATGCTATTTATTAACATTTAGAAGACTACTAAAAAGCTAGTAAAGTTTGCAACCATGTAAAAATAGAAAGGGTTGGCAGTTATGGTTCCAAAACATCTTATAAACATCATATTATTTATTTCTACCTTCATGAGGAAGAAACTGAAGAAATGTGTTTATTATATACTTAGTGAGGAGAAAATAGCTGGAGCTCCTCGGATGAGGAAGGTGGCTTTTTTCCCTACTGCAGAACTTCTCCAAAGCAAATTGAGTTCTGGTATCACGATTTTTTTCTCTAGGAGTATTTCTCTGACTACCTGAAAAGGAACCGGCTAAAACTTCCTGTGCAATTGGACTCCTTCCTGGGCATGTGGGTACCAGAAGTAATACCTTCTGCCAAGTAAAGCATCAAAGTGCTCACTGAACTTCTTCACCTGTACAAGGGCTGGCCCAAAGCCTTTTTGTGGTTCAAAGTGAGTCAGCAGATCCTAAACTCATTTTCCTCCTTTGACCACGGTAGAAACGCTGAAAGTGAATTATCTACTTACTGAGAATGGAAGGAGAAACAGAAAGTACTAAATTCTTAGTTCAATATGACTATGATTTGTCAGAAATCAAAATATTTTCTTGGATAATTATTTTGCAGCAGCTACTACTAAAAAGCAACAAGAATATTCATTATGCTACACAAAATTTATTTTTTAAAACATGCTTAAATCCAAGTAAATTCAGAGGTATTTCTCAAAGAGACAGTCTTGCAGAAAAATGGCATCTTGATAGAAAAGAGAAAAGAAAAATATTCCCTATGTTTTCCTTAAGGGAAAATATTTCATTTGTGTAAGCAACGTAGTGATGAAATATGACAGTCTTTTGCAACACAGTCCCATAATTTTCACTTATAAAATAGCATTCTTTGAGTGGTTTATCAAAACAGCTTGCCGATGGGTAGCCCATAAACAAATTAAACTAATAATGCATTTAAGTTTTTCAGAAACAAAAATCAAACCAAATCCATTTTGTTTCAATTTGTGATTTACATTTTTAGCACAAACTCCAGGGCAATTTTTAAAAGGCTGGAAAGATCTAGTAAGAGTTGAGATTTAGCAAATGTTGAATTCTGAGCAATGTCCTGAGAATGTGCATTTTTTCTTTTCCGCCCAACTCTGAGTTCTATTTGCCCAGTTTCAGGAACCAGCACTCACTAGGATATTTTTTTTTCATCCATTCATTCAATAAATATTTATTAATAACCCACTGTATACAAGGCACTGAGCCAAATAGTGAGGATACAGCCCTAAACAAGAAATATATGGTCCTGCCCTCAAAGAGCTCACAGTCTAGTAAACAAGGCAAATATCACACAAAGATGTCAAACTGTACCAGGAATCTTATGAAGTGAGTTAAGGCATTAAACAACTACCCCCAGCTTTCCTAACCAAATGCAAGCTCAGGACAAAAACATTCAACTGAGAGATAACTAAACAAGACATAGTTGTATCTCATTTTTTGTTTGTGCTTTAGCTGAAATATCTGATGGCTAGCATAATAATCCATAACAGGATTATTATTCTGGTTCTATCATTTATGTGTGTGGAACTGGTTATCTCCTTTTAAAATCAAAATCCTGTATTTTGGTGTTTGCACTCTGTCAATTATTTACTTCTCATCACATCTGAATGGACTGTTCTGTTGAATTAATCTCACATTCGAAAACTGTTGCTTTATAATAGTCCCGGTTTTTTATGTTTTCCATAAACTTGAATTAATTTAATAAAGACTTGAAAATTTGCAAACATTATCATTTATTTTTATACACTTTAAAATTCGATTTTACAAAATATAATGATAGCTACCAAATACTGAATACTTATTATGAGCTAAGTGGGATTCTTCTTTACACAGTTTGTTGTAATTTCCTCCACCTTCCTATAACCCTGCAAGGTACTAATGGCTCTATCTTACAGATGGGTAAACGGAGGCACCGAGACATATCACACAGCTAGTTAATGTAAAGCCAGGAATGGAACCTCTGATTACCTGACCGGTTAACTTATCCTCTCAAGAATCCTAAATTGAATAGAGTTCTCACCCTCCAGGGCTATATGCAGTAGAATTACTCTTTATGCAACATTTTAATGATATTGCAATAATACAGTTAAAGTTTTTAAGCAACTAGAACCCAATAAAACATCTAGGGTGGCATAAAATATCTAATTAATGAAATGAAAGGTAAGATAACTTCAGGTAAATGGAGGGCGTTTAACTATGAAGTCTTTGCCGACATGAGTAAACTGCACCAAGCAGCAACTTCCAAGCCTGGCGGCGTGTAACTTTCCTAAAAAGAGGGGAAATTATTTTAGGATAAGTGGAGGTTGGCCTGAAAACTCCTAAAGAAATCCTAGGTCAGGGAGAGCTTGCGTTTCTTCAGTGGAGCTGGTTCCTGGATGCAGTGATTAGGAGTTAATTGCCCTAAAGGGATGGTCCACGTTTCGGGAGTAGAGACTAGCACAAGCATTTAATTTAAGCACACACTACCGTCATCGCTTTGCAAACATCATCAGATAGTCCCCATTAAAACGTGGAGAGCTTTATGAGAGAACAGAAATGTAAACTTGAAAATCGAAATTGAAATGCATATGGATCAAACTGTTCTGCACTAACCTCTTCGTTTATCCCAGTGAACAACCAGAATCAACTGAGAGCACCCAGAAAACACTTCCACCAGCAAAATACAAACTGTAAACTCAAGTGACATCCACCCTGTGGCTAAGTTTTTTAAGGTCTGCAGCACTTTTAGGGTTTGCCTTTTCCCCTCTTGTACAACGGCTCCACTACACAAATTTGCTAAAACCGTTCGCTGGGCACTAATATGGAATCGCTTAAAAAGAAACATGCCACTTTCGGCTAGGGGACAGCATGCTCGTCATTCAGTGTCCTACTGGTTTCTTAACACGCATATAATTAATATTGGTACTCAGGAAAGAGAACTTCTTCTGACCTTGAGCGTGCGCGCTAAATAAATTACCTCAGAACGAAAGTGGTGCGATCTCAAAACAGCATCTGGGGAGAAAAGAGAAATGACACTTCATTTAACTCCTTGTTCTTCACCTAAGTGATTCATGACTTACCTGGGAGACCAGGGTCGGGAAAGCATATTGCAGACGCCTGGAATTCGGTGGGACATCCTGGGGAAGGGAGGAGTCCTGGGGCCATCGGTCTCTAGGTGATTTCTCTGCGAGAAGTTTGCATGAAAGTTCTGGGGGAGTTGGGGAGTCCCGAACTTTCCATGCCTTACTTTCTTACCCCTACGCTCCAGCGAAGGACGGGTGAAGGCAAGGCTGCCGCAGCCCCGGACTACGCTCAAATTACCCTTAAGGCTTTAGCAAACTGACTGAAAATTTGAGTTCGTTTCTCCCCTCCCTGCCCTCTGCATCGCCGTGGTTATTCAAACCTGGGAGACTGGAGGGCGGAGGTGAGGGCAAAAAGGGCAAGGGGCGTTAAATAAAGAAACGTACTCAGCCTGGGGAGTGGGCAATGATGGGGCTAGGGGCAGCCGAGGAGAACTGAGGGAGCCGCGCTTCACTCTCCAAATCGGCTTAAATGTTCCTGGTAGCCGCAGAAACCCGTCGCGGCGTGTCTTACCTCGGCTTCTCGAACGACCCGAGAAGACCGATTTCATCGGATGCCTCCCTTTCTGGAGCTTGCGGTGCCAGCAGCAGAAGAAGACGATGGTGGCGATGGTGCCCAGCAGAAGCAACAAGAGGAAGAGGGCACATTGGATGCTGTAGGGTCTCAGCAAGACGAGGAAAGCCGCGGCGATCATGGTGCGGGCGAGGCGGGGGCGACTCGACGGCGGGGCTGGAGGGCGGCG
>NW_012107319.1:1370658-1379405 GCF_000951045.1 Mandrillus leucophaeus
AGCGCCCTCCCGCGGGGCCGCCCGCCAGTCCGCGCCGTCCTCAGGTGCATTGACCGGGAGCCTCTAGCTTCCCGGACACCCGGCGCTTCCGCCTATCCAGCCTCCCTTGGCCAAATTGCTGCGGAGCCCATCGTCAGGGGGCGCCAAGGAGCCAGGGGGAAAACCGTGAGGCGCTGACAGGAGCCTCCCGGCGGTGCTACCCCCCACCTCCCATCTCCCTGCGCCCCGCCCCGAGGTTGGGGCTTTGAAGGATGCAGTCGGGTGAGCTATTGCTTGTGGGGGTTCCTCGCACGCTGAAGCGCGAGCGCCGGGAAGGGCCTTCCCTGGGAATTGGGATACTCCAGGAACGGGAGGCCCACTCCTCTCCAAGCCTCTCTAAACTAGGAGCGCTCCGGGGGTAGTACGCTCTGGTCTGCAGAGGTGAACTCTTCCACGCCAAACTTGGTACTTATTTCGCAGCTAAGAATTAGGCACTTTCGATCTTCTTGTATTCCTGGGTTTGCCCTAAAAACCCTGACTCATTTAGTGCATTTGAAGGGCGAGGGGATTCAGATTTAGGGACCTGACAGATGAAGTAAGTTGGGACTTGGCTTATAAATATTTGGGGGATAAATTTTTTAGGGAGTGTGAGGCAATAGTGATCTCTCACACTTGCAGGCACACTGTCTCCCTTTTGTCCCCTCCCCACGTTTCTTCATAACCAGCAAAAAGTATATGGCAGTTGGTGGCCAGGGGATTTGACACTGATGCAATGCCAGCGCGGAAGGTATGGCAAGAGCGCTGCAGTGTGCCTTTCTGCGGACGGCCACGGCCAGCTGGCCAGGAAGCGACTGCTGCAGCAGTCAGTCTGCGGCATCTTGCGGCCTTGGCGGGCGGTGCTGTGCCGCGTTCTGCTGCCCGCAAGGCAATGCTGGCTTTCCCTGTGTGGGGCTGGATTGTTTGTTTCATTTACTTGCATAAGAAAACTTTAATTATAGTGAAAAGGTAACACTTGACTGCATTTGTGGAGTTTCTTATAACGACTGTATTAGCCTCTTTTTTTGGAATACCTAATAGACTGAAGAAATTGTGTCATAAAAATTTACAAAATTTTGAAAAGCAGGTAAATAATTGGGAGGAATAAAAGTTTTATTTGCTTGTAGTGATCTCAAAATTATGTTGTTTTCCAACTATACAAAACCGTACAGCTCTGCGTAAAAGCTTAATCATTGATGTCCTTAAGGCCAGTAACACATTACCGTGTGTAAGTATTAAACCTAAAAAGGCATTGCTTAATGCAGTCTCTTAGTGCCAGATTCATAAACATGGAAAACAACAGATACGTTTTGTTTACAGCTGGTTTCCTAAAACAAAATAAACATTCGAATTGTTGACATGTTGCATCTCATTCATTCAGTTGTTTTGGATTGAACTCAGAAGGGACCTTGCTTGGAGACACTGGGTAAGGTGGGAATTTTGAATGGCAGCATGTAGACTGCACTGCATTCCAGGATAGGCTTCATGGGTCTTTAGCACTCAGGGGGGGTGACAGGTAGCACTACATCATGTACATATGGCTAAAGGTTTCCTGATACCGCAGCCCACTGCAGTGGGAAACTATATTCAACAATTATGCAGAGGTTGTTGAAGAAAATCCTGAGAGCTTGCAATGTGTGGCACATCAGGAAAGGAAGAATTCTCCACCGCATTGACTCAACAATGGCATGGTGGAGTAATTTTAAACAACAAAACTGAACTAATCGTGTGCAGACATTGGGGGAAATAACTAACAGAATTTTGGAAGGTCATCTTTATGCTTCTCATTGACTGAAATTTGTAAGTGAGCTGAAATAGCCTACATATACTTGAACAGAAACATGTCAAAGACACAGACACAGCATAGTATTCAAATTGCCCCAAACGCTATATTTTTTAACAACAAAAAGCAGCTAAATCGCTATTATGGTTTTCTGAACTATTCCTTTAGCACAATTGTTATCATACTGCGTCTTGCTGCAGCCATTTATAAGTTTCAAGTGCACACAAGAACATCATTTATCTCTCTTGGCAGGCAAATGCTTAACTGCCATGCAATAGGATTACAGATATTTCTTTTTAGATGCATTCATTTCTGTTCTTTCCATCAGTTGTCTTAAAGATGCTAATAATAAACCAAATCCTTGAAATAATTTAATATATAGTTCCATTGTTATTTTCTGATTTGTTTGTTGCTAATTTATCATTTTTTCCAAATAATAGCATACATATTATTAATTGCTTCTTTCTGTGTGTTTATGTGGTGCCTAATGCATTGTGGAATTCAATAAATACTAAATCAGCCAAGCAGTGCTTTTTGGAAGTTAATTTAGTAGAAATTATACCTTGCCTTCCTGGTAGGTTTTTGCTTTTAAAAAAGAATAATTGACATTGTATAAAAGTCACACACACAAAAAGAATTGTTAAGTTTGAGGGTAGGGATGGAAGGGGAGAGCAATGGCCAAATCTTTCATACAAAAAAATGAAAATTTATAATGGAAAAGTATGTATAATTTGTTGACTTATTTATGAGAGTAAGTTATCATTGTCACCCAAAAGAAAACAAAAAAGTTGGGAAAGATAGCTAAGAGAGTTGGATATCACATACGTAGAAGATGGTCCATTATACAGCCTTTCTTCCCTTTAGAGTCTCAACCAAATTGGGAATAGACACAAGGAACCATAAGGAAATTAAAATATTGTGTTAACTCTCTTCAAGATAAAGTCAGATTGAAGAAGACAGCTTAGCCTCAAGGCCAAAATGGGGCATCTTATTCCTTTTTCCTCACTCAGCATGCCCACCCAGTCACAGCTGAAAAATGACAGACCTCCCCAACATTAGGGCAGGAAGGAACCCAACCTGTTCAAATTCCGGGATAAACACCAAAGGCAAAGGGAAGCCTGACACTTCCATAAGGCACTCAGCATGTGTGAGCAAGAGACAGGCCCATGTGTGAGAAGGGAATTTTATACATCACTCCTGCCCACTAAAGGCTAGTAGGCCCTCTTGAGTTTTTCCATCACTAACTCTTTTCATTCCTGAAAGATAACAGTGAGTAAGGTGCTTTAATAACGTGGCAGAAACATCTTTCTGAGTACTTTCCTAGAGGCAGAAAGTTGTGGCACAAGTTCCTAATGTATGGATCAGGAAGAAACATCAGAAGGAAGAAAAGTTTCCACCCTAAGCTATGTAGCAACCAGTTGAGAAAAAGGGAAGAACTGAAGATAACTCAGGTTTCGAGCTAGGATAGATGAATAATTTGGAAGGAGAAGATAAAAAACTGTGTTTTAGACCCACTGACTTGGAAGCGTCAGAAGGACAGCAGTGTGAAAATATCCAGCAAGCCCATGGAAATGTGGAGAGGTCAGAACCAAAAACAGATAGGGAGTCATCAACATTGTAGTTGGAGTAATGGAAATTAATGGAAATAGAGGAAATGACTAAGGAATAGATGCTAAAGAGCATCTCAGAATCAGAACTTTGGAGACAGCTTCCATTTGTGGACTGGAGGATAGCAAAGTGGTCGAAGCCAAGTAGGAAGTGTTCCAATTTAGTGACTCTCTGGAACAGATGCACAAATGGGAGGCTAAGAAGGGCAAGGACTGAGGACTGGTGACTAGGAGTCCTCTGGAAACCTTTCAGAGAACTGATTCAGCATGGCAGGAGAGGCTAAAACCAGACATTAATGAGTTCAAGAGGGAATGAGAGATGAAAAAGAGGAGAGAGTTGTTGTCTACAATCTTTGCAGAAATTTAACTCTAAAGGGGATGAGTAGAAAAGCAATTAAATCCTGAATAAAGGCAAATGGTGATTATTTTGTCAGGCTAGGGATATTTGAACAAGTTTCTAGGGAATTTGGGAGACGGAGCCAGAAGAGGGAGAGAAATAATTAAAGACAGGGGAGAAGAGGACATTCTCCTGGGGATTTGTTATTTAGTAATTTGTTCAAAATACCTTGAGTCCCCCCACAGACTGGTCTTTGTAGTCTCAGGTTGCTTTGGACTCTGCAGAGTTAAAATTGAGCCCGACTAGTTAGGATGGCTCCATGCCCAGGGTTTCTTTCCCATCAAATCTGGCTACTAATACTCAGACTTGAATAATGACTTTTAGGGAAAGATAAGAAATGTCTTGGAATGTAGCCTAGGTTGTCTGTGATTATTACCAATTTATATGGAAGTGAGTAAATTACCCAGTTGGTAATCACACAAGGACATTACATTGAAATATTACCCCCTTGAAAATAAGAAGTTTAGGTAAGAATGGCTCTAGCTATAAATTATTAGAAATAAAGCATACTAATTTTGGCCTGGTAACTTCCTTGTTTCTAGGTGAAGTGTTTTACATGTGCTTGTATTAAAAGGTAAAGGAGCTATATCATCTGGAAGAACCTACTTCATCTAAAATAAATTTGGAGGTGATTTCCAGCCACCAGAACCAGGGAAACCATCATGTGGATACATTACTATTTTCTTTTCTCCTTCTTCTTGATAAAAAAATTTTTTGAAAAAAAAATTTTGAATTTTTGAAAGGCAAATAATTGTAACTTGCAGTAATATCAAATATTATTTTCAGCAAATATTCCCTGGTAAAGGGCTTTATTTTACCATAATAAAAACTTTTAAAATAACTTAAAAGTATACTGAGAAAATATTGCAAATGGAATTATTTCAGATTGTTCTTTTAACATTTTAGCTATTGTAGAGCCTAGATTTTGTTATTCTACGGGTTACCAAACTGCAGAAGCCATGATAATTCCAGGGAGGGTGAGAGGGGCGTTCTTTTTGTGTGTGTGAACATTACAGACTTTTCAAAAAAGTCAGCTGGGTTTGGGAGCTTAAAAACATCAATATAATTGAATTCATTTACTATATAATGCTTTGCAGACAGTTTTTGGAAAGTAATCATTTATTATCCACAAGCAAATAGAATTCATTTATATAGTTTCCACACTGAGTGTGGGATTAGTCATGCGGCAAAATACTGAGTCATTTGGCCAGAAAATTTACTCATAGTTGTATGAACTGCCAATGGAAAATTTGAGAGCTGTTCGTAAATCAAATTATAAAGCTCTTAGAGTTATAAATCACTGAGCAATATTGTTCATTACTATTCAGATGGCATAAAATATCTCCACCATTTCTAAGAATGGGCAATTTACAAAGCAAGTTTGAAAGTTGAAGGTATTGCCTTCTAGATCCAAGATGAAACTTGCCATATAAGTTACAAACATTCTACATCTGAAACTTCTACACTTCTTAAGTAAAAAGATAAAAAAATAAGGTAGGAACTTTATCATTGCATAGCAAATGTTACAAGATGAATAAAATTTTAGTTATTATTTAAGTATTAAGTTCTAAGTTGTGTTGATAATAAAACTACAGCAACATTGAATAGCTAGAGTTCTCCTATTTCTTAAAATAATTCTTTGTCATTTAGGACTTTTGCATTAAATATTTTGTGCTAATAGAGTTGTATGCTAATGCATCAATGCACTTGTAGCCAAAAAAATAATGTCACTAGGAGAGCAGAGGTACTAAATGTACCAAGGAGAGCAGAAAATTGTGATGAGCAACTGATGATTAGTAAAAGATGTATTAATAATATATAGTTCCAGAGGTTATTGATATACCACGTAAAGACACCCTATGAATATAGGAACAGAAAGAAAAGTACATCTTGAAAATGTCTTTGTAGCCACAAATACTTTATGGAGTAAAACAGGGCAACAAACAGCAAACACACTAAATCGGAATATAGTGGAGTTTATATTTCAAAGAAGAAAGCCATAAACCTAAAGCCTGTTCTTGCCAGTCCTGTCTCTACTGTAGAAGTTCAAACTGGAATTCATGAGTAGGTTTCTAGAGACCTGAAATTACACATAAAGACTTGTGTCTCATTTTGAGGACATGATCCATACCTTTCATTAGATTCTTAATGAGTTCTCCAACTTCCCCAATGAGAATCGTAAGAATCATACAAATCCACATAGGTACTGAGACTTCTGAATGCAGTATAAGTCATTTGATCCATCAACAATGGCAGCACCTGCGTACTCCTGAGATTGTAAGAAGTGTCTCGGGGACTATCCGTCTGGTTAGCAAAGGAAACTTTCTGTTCTAAACTATAAAAGTTTAGATAAGTCTCCCAAGTGCAGGTGAGTGCTGCCACCCAAAGACTAAATGGAGATGATGTGCTGGGAGTTTCCTTGTCCTCTAGCATCTTTAAACACATTGGGAGAGAGACAAATGAGTCCCCTAAGGTAACTCCCACTGGGATGTCAGTTGTAACCCTAAGAGAAGAAAAGACTGTATTAATGATCTAAGACCACTTCCATAGACTTCTGTCATGGGAAGAAGGGCTAACTTGATTCCTAAGCTGTCTTCATGCCAATTAACTACCCAGTTTATATCTAGATGTTTGAATGGATATGCCCATTCCAAGCCAACAGCGCTAGTCCTGAAAGCTAGTCTTGGGTTCAGAGTCTGCATAAATTGCTACAGTCTTAAGGCCTAAAAGAGGGACAGAAGGAATTAGTATTAGGTTCCCAGAAACAACTCGTAGACATTCTGGTAAATATAGCCACCATTCTTCCTAAATCCTTCCCCAAGCCCACATTCAACAGTCTGCTGTGGAGTCTGCAGACCTGGCAACTGGTGCCCTCAATCCCACCAGGGTGATTCTGCACTCTGGTGGGAACACCGCCCATCCAGCTGTTCAGTTTCACCTACTCGTCGTTTCTAGCTTCCCACCAGAACTGGAATGCGATGGTTTAAATTTTTTCCTTTGCAAAAACTCATGTAGAAATTAGATTATTGTTGTAACAGTATTGGGAGGTGGGACGTTTGAGAGGTGATTAGACCATGAGGGCTCTGCCCTCATGAATGGATTAATGCTGCTACTTTAGGAGTGGATTTGTTATAAAAGAGCTAGTTCAGCCTCTTCTCTCCTCTCTCTCTCTGTCTCTCTCTCTCCCCCCACCATCTTCATCTTCCACCATGTGATGACACAGCAAGGCACTCACCAGATGCCAGCACCTTGATACTGGACTTTCCAGCCTCCAGTACTGTGAGCCAATAAATTTCTGTTCATTATGAATTACTAAGCTTGGGGTATTCTGTTTCAACAGCACAAAACAGACTACGACACCACTCTTGCCATATTTGTGCACCTCAACTCCCTCCCCACCCCCATATTTCCAGGATACTAGGTCTCAATGTCACATCATCATGATCACATATTGTTACAGTATGAAGCTGATTATTTCATTATGTAACTGTCTTACTCCAGTGGGCAAGTCCAGTTTCCTGAGGTGTCCCGATCTCTCAGTCTGGCTAGTTCTTTTTCCTCCAAGTTCTCTTCTGACCCTCTAGGCTTGAAGGGTTTGGTGGCACAACATTCATGCATTCCACACAGAAACAGATCTTGGATCAATATGATTTTCTGGGTGCCTCAGACCCCCTCTGGGCCTAGTGGGCACTGTTCTTTGCACAATTTCAGTCTGTGGTCACTTATAATGAGGCAGGAATCTACCTAGAGAACACATTGCAGGATTGTAGTTAATGTATCAGACTTCCTGGTGGTCTGCCGTCTGGTGAGCTGTTAAAAGTCTAGGTCTTAGTGCCTAGATTAAGGGGCACCAACAGCACCCTGGGAGTTGACAGGTATGATCATTATTCATCTGTCCCCCTTCCCCAAAAGGCATGGAACAACATGTACCGGTCATCCTCATTACTGAATGGCTACCTTGATGTGGACCACCTAGTTATTTGTAGTAATAGCTAGCACTTATTGAGTATCTACTCTCTGCTAAATGCTTTACATGCATTCACTCATACAATCCTCACAGCAGCCCCAAGTAGGTACTACTCTTATTCCTATTTTATAGATGAGAAATCCCGGGCTTAGAGGTGTAAGGAATTGCCTGAAGACCGCACACCTAGCAAGTGGCATCAAAATTCTTCAGCACTTCACAAACCACGCAAACCATTCCTGTTGCATATTTTTCATTTGCACTGCCTCCCTGCTTCATTTGCACTGCAGCTCTTCCCCTAAAGGAAACCCTCTTAGTTACAGCTTGCTGAGCCGCTACTCTTACTACTCTTGCTCTCTTCCAGCTCTCCTTAGGCTACCACTACCCAGATTAATGAAGGCCAACCCGACACTCCAGCAGAACGTCAGATGTTTCCTTGTACACACAGAGATGCGGTCCTCTCCTTTAGCATGTGAGGAATTTGCCTAGGCCACACCTCCTAATCCAGCAATTTCACAAGACTCCTTGTATTAAAAAATTATAGTTACACCCTTACCATTTCATTGCCATGTCTCCATCCTTATCACTTGGGTAAATTTGACCCAGAATCTCCAGAAAGCTGAAGAAGCTTAGCAGGGCCAAGCTGACTCCTACTTTGGAAAAAGGGCTCTATGGGAGACCACCTGGTTGTCCTTTATAAAACAGAAAGCTATAATAATTTTTTCTTTATATTTTTACAAAAGATTGAGGTTTGTCTAATATAGACTCGTAGACATCGAGGTTAATTAGCTATATTTATTGAAGCCCTCCCCTGTACTCAGTGCTATAAACTCCCCTCCTACTCTCACATGTTTGACCTAAGCTTGTATGGGGGTAATCTGGTTCAGTTTGCTTCAATTAATAATAAAATATTAATAGTAATTAACATAATTTATTACTATTAATTAATATAATGTAATTAATATACTAGGGGTGTAGTAA
>NW_012107319.1:1379528-1474464 GCF_000951045.1 Mandrillus leucophaeus
ATAAAATAGTGATTATATTATTACAACTAATATTATAATTAATAATAATTACTTTATATTGTTATATACCTAACATATCAACTCATAATGGGGTATTTTATTATTCCCATTTCACAGATGGAGAAACAGAAGCATGGAAAGATTACATGGGTAGTAAGTATTGGAGCTAGGGTTGTGGATCAGACAATTTGGTTTTGGAGCCTATGATTGTAAATGCTTATGTGACCTGCTTCACCATCTAAAACATTTGTAAGGATTTCAGACTGGAAGACTATCTTGAACTAACTACGTAGCAAAACTGTACCCCTACCAATAAAAAAGAGTAGCTCACTAAGCTTTCTATCTTTTCATAGAAGGACAAGTTTAGTCTTTCCCTCTTTCTGTGAACAGGATGTACATTTGCCCAAGGTTCTATGTCCTGCTGACTGTTCTAACAACTTCTCTACCATAGAATCAAGGACTGACAACACTGTCCCCAAATGCCATCCCTGCTAAGTCCCTTGTTCCTCTGTCTTTTGTCTTTTTTTTTTTTTTTTTTTTTCAGATGGGGGCTTGCTCTATTGCCCACGCTGGAGTGCAGTGGCATTATCATAGCTTACTGTAGCCTCTATCTCCCAGGCTCAAGCAATCCTCCTGGCACAGCCTCCCAAGTAGCTGAGACTACAGGCAGTCACCACCATACCTGGCTATTTTTTTTTAATTTTTGGTAGATGAAGTCTCATTAGGTTACTCAGGCTGGTAATTCTTGGCTTCGAGCAATCCTCCCACCTCTGTCTCCCAAGTATTGGGGTTACAAGTGTGAGCCTCCTCACCTGGCCTCCTCTCAGTCTTTGACACTTCTGAACCTGGAGGTTAGGTTGCATACTTTGATCTCACTCTACCCATCTATCCATCCTTGCTTTAATATAGCTTCCTGGGCCTCAGCTGGTTTAAAGAGATTCATCCTATTTCCTTGAGCTTTCTTCTTTGATCAACACTTGCATTCTCCATCCTTAACTGGTTTCTTAGTTCTAACTTGCCCTATGGCTAACCATACCCAGATTTGCCAATACACTGAGAGAAGATGGCCTTTTACATTCCTTTTCATTTTGATTACGAGTTTATTGACAGCGCTTTCCCTCATAGATATATAATACGTGTATTTTTCTTTTTTTTTTTTGAATGTTTTGTAAAAAATATTTTATTAGCCCACCGATCAATTTGGAAAGATGAAATTTGCTTTTATTCCCATCACTGATTTTGAAGTCCCGAGCCAAAGCCGAGCGATAAAAGCAGGTTAAGTGATGAACCGGTTAACCGTACTGCGAGGAGCAGCTGAGGGCAGAGGGCGGCGCCGGGTCATTCTTTTTTTCCCCACACGCTCACTCTCTCTTCTCTCCACGATTATTGACCGCCCCGGGGGCCTGATCACAAACCCTGCTTGGCCAGGGGGGCAGACACCTCGTCGGCTAGCGTGGCGAGCTGGGGCGAGTCTACCATGTCGATGCTGCCGGTGGAGGAGACATTGCTGAGGTGCCATGGAGACGTGTCCCCAGACACCACCGGCGACTTGTTCACGATTTCCACCCCGTGGTCTGTCTTGGCTTTGGCGTTCTCGCGGGAGGTCAGCTTGTGGGTTTCAATCTTTTTATTTCCTCCGCCAGGGACATGAGTGATATTGTCCAGGGACCCGATCTTCGACTGGACTCTGTCCTTGAAGTCCAACTTCTCAGATTTTACTTCCACCTGGCCACCTCCTGGTTTATGATGGATGTTGCCTAATGAGCCACACTTGGAGGTCACCTTGCTCAGGTCAACTGATTTGCAGACTATTTGCACCTTCCCGCCTCCCGGCTGATGCTTCAGGTTCTCAGTGGAGCCTATCTTGGACTTGACGTTCTTCAGGTCTGGCATGGGCACGGGGGCGGTCTGCAGGCGGCTGTTGGCGGAAGACGGCGATTTGGGTGGAGTACGGACCACCGCCACCTTCTTGGGCTCCCGGGCTGGAGGGTTTGGAAGGGATGGGATGCGGGAGCGGCTGCCAGGAGTGCCCGGGGAGCCGCTGCGATCCCCTGATTTTGGAGGTTCACCAGAACTGGATGGTGTCTTTGGGGCGGGCGGGGTTTTTGCTGGAATCCTGGTGGCGTTGGCCTGGCCTTTCTGGCCTGGAGGGGCCGCTCCCCTGGGTGTGGCGATCTTCGTTTTACTATCAGCCCCCTTGGCTTTTTTGTCATCGCTTCCAGTTCCGTCTTTGCTTTTACTGATATAGTGAGCTTCGGTCACGTGACCAGCAGCTTCATCTTTCAGGCTGGGGGTGTCTCCAATGCCTGCTTCTTCAGCTTTCAGGCCAGCGTCCATGTCACCCTCTTGGTCTTGGAGCATGGTGTAGCCCTCTTCATCTTTCCTGTCCCCCAACCCGTACGTCCCAGCGTGATCTTCCATCACATCGAACTCCTGGCGGGGCTCAGCCATCCTGGTTCAAGGCTCGCCTGATAGTCGACAGAGGCGAGGATGGGAGAGGACAGCGGAGGAGGAGAAGGTGGCTGTGGTGGCGGTTGCAGAAGGTGGGCAGTGGCAGCGGCGCTGCTGTTGGTGCCAGAGCTGGTGGGTGGCCATAAATGTATTTTTCTAAATGACCTTCATAGGGATAGGGAAATAACTTGATAAAATGTGTAATGTAGCTGATCCTTTGTTTTTTAAAAATTTTAATGTTGCTTCAAGGTGGTAAGAAAGAATATCAGAGCAAGAAGAGAAATGATTGGTAGCAGGTAAGAGGGGAACTCCACTTAAGATGATTTGTTAAGTAAATTATCTAAAATATATGACTCAGCACATTCATTGTATTTAGACCCAAATTTTGATAGTATAAAAGTACAAAGTTATGGAGATAATGGTGAATGATAACCAGTTATTTCATTAACATATATTAGGCCAGGCATGGTGACTCATACCTATAACACCACGACTTGTGTCAAAAAACTATTTAGAAATATTATTTAGCAAATAGATATGTTGATGTTGTTAGGAACTAGGATTTTCAGTGAGAGAGAAAAATGCATTATAAAGTCAGAGGATCTCTTGAGCCTAGGAGTTCAAGGCTGCAGTGAGCCTTGATAGCATCACAGAACTCCAGTCTCTGTGACAAAGCGAGATCCTGTCATACACACAAAAAAATTTATATATATATATATGTGATATTAACATAGTGTATAATGGGATAGATATTTCAAAAAGAAATGATCTCATTTTTTCACATTATAATTTATTAGATTAATATTTGAGAGTTGAATCGATCCTGATTTTGATGCATAAGCATTGATTCTTGGATCAGAATCACATATTACATTTTGTGAATTTAAAAAATTGGTCTAAAAGTTATTAATGTTGTAGAATACATTTACTTAAAGCAAAGCATAATAATCTCATTTTGCTCTCAACTTTCAAGATGAATAGAAAGTTCCGCATTAATAAAAAAAAATGTGAAATAGAAAACAGTTGACATGACTTATAGTCCTCCTAAAATAGAACTTTTAATTGATGTTACTCCTCTCTAGGCTTAACTCTGAACTTGTGGTTTGTTTTTTGTTTGTTTGTTTGTTTTTTGAGACTGAGTCTTGCTCTGTCACCCAGGCTGGAGTGCAATGGCACGATCTCAGCTCACTGAAACCTCCACCTCCTCGGTTCAAGCAGTTCTCCTGCCTCAGCCTCCGGTATAGCTGGGGTTACAGGCACTTGCCACCATACCTGGCTAATTTTTGTATATTTAGCAGAGATAGAGTTTCACCATGTTGGCAGGGCTAGTCTTGAACTCCTGACCTAAGGTGATCCGCCTGCCTCGGCCTCCCAAAGTTCTGGGATTACAGGTGTGAGCTACCATGCCAGGCCTGTTTTTTTTATAAATATGGGGGAAGGCACATAATTATTGGGGGGACAAGTAGTAACACAATAATAGCCAAGAAGAAAATGTTCTTGTGCAAATTTTCAGATAGTTCTGCCTGTGCCTACAGGCTTTTTATTGACAATTGATTGGGATAAGTGACACTGTGGAGCAGGTGAAGATTGCCTTCCAGTTTTCCCAGCCTCTTATTTCTGTACTATTACCTCTGTGCTATAGTCTTCTTCATGAACACATCAAGATGAAAGTAAGCCAGCCACACTGTTTAATTTCCGATAAGACAAAGGCTGGGTCATTTAGCACTTGGTTCTCTTGCCAGGTCAGGAGCAACAAAGAGACTCTGGTACAGATGATGAAGCTAACATGTGGAGCCAGTGATACCAGCAATACTAGGGGTATTGATCCAGTAATACAGATACAAGCATGCCTGAAGAAAATAGCAAAAAAATAAACCCCTTTGCCACTGGAAATAGAGCGTGATCAGTGGTAGGATGGATCATGTCAGAACATGGAAATTAGAAATACAAGCCATATCCAATAGAACAGTAATAATCCAGTAAACAAATAGTGTAGATCAGGTACATTGTCAGTATCAGATGTCTGTAGGGAGATAACAGGTGGAAGTACTGGCAACGGAAGGAATCTACTGACTGGCAGCAAATAGACACACAGGCAGTCAGGAGGTATGAGGAGCCCTGCTATGTTGTATCAGCCAGAGTTCCAGCAAGAAATACATGGTCCACTAAAATTTGGATGATTTGGAAAGGCTTTAACTAAGGGACTATTTAAGAAAGTGTGGTCTGGGTGTAGGGAAACCATGAGGGATCATGCTGTACCTCAGGGCTAGTCATAGTGGAAATGTTACCAGCCTGGACCAAAGGGAGAGGAAAGGCATGGTTATTGCAACCTGAAAGGAGAGGGGCACATGAAATCTGAAGTGACCCCACAGGGTGGGAGCCAGGGGGATAAATTCTCCTGACTCACTGTCCTCCCTCCCTCTGATCTCATGCCTGGACACTCATTGGCTGAACTCAGCAGGAAAGAGAGTGAGGGAGCCCAAACAGGTCGAACTCCAGAGTCAGAGAGTGACATAGAGACAGCCAAGGAAAGGATCTGGAGGGCCAAAGAAAGGATCTCCTTCTCTAGCATTTAACCAGGACTATAGCCTAATAAACACTAATGAGCAAGCCAAGACTCCAGTCTCTGTGGGAATGGTACTACAGGGCAGAAACTTAGGCAAGGAGGGCCCTGTAAGGGACTACTTGAAGTGAAAAAAGCAAAAATCTCATTGGAATTGACAACCTGTTACAAAGCTGACTTGATGATTAGTTTCTAAGTTCTGGCTTGAGCCCTTCTTCTCCTGCTTATGGATTACCAACTAGGAGTGGTTTCCAGGTTCCACTGGGGACCTCAGCTTCCTCATCTGTAAAGTGTGGATAATACTTGTTGCTACCCCAGAGGGTGTCTGTGAGGATTAAATGAGTTAGTACAGGTTAAATGCATAAAATAGCACCTTATACATACTGAATACTCAGTAAATGTTAGCTATGTTTTTATTCTTATTAAGTGAAAGAGGCAGGATTGGAGAGATCCGAGGATGTCACATAGGGCAGTATAGGGAACTAAATTAATTTCTTTTCTAGATAAGGTTACACATATGAAAACACATTGTATCACTGCTTATTCATTCAATTAGCTTCAGTAAAAGTACATCCACAAACTCCAGAAAGATAAGAATGTTTTTCTTTCCTTTCCCATCATGGAAAATATAAAATGATTCAGGTCTGTAGCCCCTCAAGCATAATGTTTCTTTTCTATTCTTTCTTTTTTTTTTTTTTTTTTTGAAACAGGGTCTCACTCTGTCACCCAGGCTGGAGTGCAGCAGAAGGAACAAAGCTCACTGCAGCCTCAAACTCTTGGGCTCTCGTGATCCTCCCACCTCGGCCTCCCCAGTAGCTGGGACTATAGGTGTGGCCCACCATGCCTGGCTAATTTTTTTTTTTATTTTTGTAGAAATGGACTCTCACCATGTTGCTCAGGCTGATCTTAAATTCCTGGGCTCAAGCAATCCTCCCATCTTAGCCTCCCAAGACACTGGGATTACAGGTGTGAGCCACTGCACTTGGCCCAAATGTAATGTTACTTACGCTCCTGCATAATCTCTAATCCAGTCCAAGTTATGCCATAATAGTTTGGCAGCATCGTCGAACCATCCCAAAGCATATTAACCATCTTTTTACTCATGATATTGCCAGAACAACTTGGAAATTGAAAATATTTATGTTATGAAAATGAGGGAAGTGGCCGGGCCTGTAATCCCAGCACTTTGGGAGGCTGAAGTGGGTGGATCACAAGGTCAGGAGCTTGAGACCATCCTGGCTAACACGGTGAAACCCCGTCTCTACTAAAAATATAAAAAATTAGCCAGGCGTGGTGGCAGGTGCCTGTAGTCCCAGCTACTTGGGAGGCTGAGGCAGGAGAATTACTCGAACCCGGGAGGCAGAAGTTGTGTGAGCCGGGATCGTGCCACTGCACTCCAGCCTGAGCGACAGAATGAGACTCCGTCTCAAAAAAACAAAACAAAACAAAACAAAACAAAAAACCAAGGGAAAAAAAAACCAAAAATGAAGGAAGTAAAAACAGATAGTAAGTTGAAATGCTGCCTAATGGACATTAGTAAAACCCAGTAGTTTTCCCTGTAGAAATCAGAACGCTTTGGTGAGAAAGCCATTCATGCATTTGTTTTGTTCAGCAGAGTGCTGTCTCAGGGTTGGAGTGCTCAGAATGCACCCAATAATTTATAGCCATTTCAATCTTGATTTGTCTTCCTCTAGAATATATATAACTAAAAATACATAATATAGACATCTCCTTCCTCCATGCCCCATCTTGCTAAGCAGCTGGACTGAAACTAGTAGTCCATTTTATAGAAATCATTAAGCCAGTCACTGGCTATTTAGAATTATGTTGGCACTAGTTTCCTGCCATTTTTAATTCATTTAGCAGGGAGTCTTCAGTTCATATTCTGATTTGAGTACTACAAGGGTTCTTTTATGTCTATACCTTTCAAAACTGATGTATGTATACAGCAATCCAAAACTTTTGAAACCTATGAAAGGGTACTTAGGTTTTATTGTAGTGCTGTACTTGCCTTTCAAAATTTTTAATTGAATCCCTAATGGAGGACTTATATTTAAATACAAAGGCAGATGAGACACCTGTATTATATTTTGATATTAATTTAGTTTCCTTAGGTTTGGTGACTTTTTTTTTTTAGAATTTCAGAGGTGGCTTTTGAATTCCTGCATTAGGTATGTCATTGATTTGTTAAAATTAAACATAAACGCATTGAGAATTTATGTTTTGATTTGCTTCCATTAATTACAAAAATTCCCCTTTTGCTAGATTTCAATGCTGAGACACTGTGTTTTTCATAATTTGGATGTTGCTTAGGACATTGTTTTTCGAAATATGGATTTTAATCCATTAATGGGTTATGAAATCAGTTTAATGTGCTATGACCAGCCCCTTTTTTAAATGAAATAAAATAGAGCAGACAGAATAGAAACTGAGAGAGTGCATTGCATGTAGTAAGGGAAATATGTTTCTTAAAATTTTGTTTTAGTTGTGTGTGTGTGTGTGTGTTTTCTAGATCAAAATGTAGTTTTTACTGTAACAGTCAAAAAAAATTTAAAGCCATTGGCTTATATATTATTCCTCCAACCACTTTTTCTTTTTCTTTTTTTGAGACAGAGTCTCACTCTGTCATGCAGGCTGGAGTGCAGTGGCATGATCTCAGCTCGCCACAACCTCCGCCTCCCAGGTTCAAGCGATTCTCGTGCCTTAGCCTTCCCAGTAGCTGGGATTACAGGTACACGCCACCATGCCCGGCTAATTGTTGTTTCACCATGTTGGCTGGGCTTGTTGCAAACTCCCAAACTCAGGTGATCTGCCCACCTTGGCCTCCCAAAGTGCTAGGATTACAGGTGTGAACAACCGCGCCCTGCCCCAATCACATATTGTTAAGTGTTATCATGGATGTGTTCACGTTTCATCTCATCTCCTGCAACTATCTAAAGAATTAATAAGATGTGTTCTTTTAATAAATAAATAAATTGGGAGCAGATAGCCACATAGTGAATTTTTTTACTACCTATCAGAAACTGGTAGTATTTAATACCTAGCCATATTCATAATATTCCTTCTGAATTTGCTAATTGGCAGCTAACGTAAACATTAAATCACCTGTTTATGGAATTTATAATATAATATTGACCTGAAATCTACTGGAAAGTAGACATTCTAAATAAGGTCTGATATGTCTATATCTGGTTGGTCTTGAGTGAACTGTGTGTTTGTGAAGAAACTTAAGGATTTGCTCTTTAACCAAATCATATCTTCAGGAGAAAAGTTTAATATTAATACAACTAGGGATAATATAAAAACTATGTTTTTGTAAACTAATTTGTTTTTGTCCAAGTTTTTTCTTGTGGTAAAACACACATCACATAAAATTTACCATCTTAATCATTTTAACTGTTTGGTTCAGTGACCTTAAGTACCTTCATGTTATTGTGCAACCATCACTGCCATCCATCTCCAAGATACTTTTCATCTTACAAAACTGAACTCCTGTGCTCATTAAGCAATAATTCCTATCCCCTCACTTTCCCCAGCCCCTGGCAACCGCCATTCTACTTTCTGTCTCTATGAATTTGACTATTCTGGTACCTCATGTAAGTGGAATCATACAATATTTGTATTTTTGGAACTGGCATATTTCACTTAGCATAATGTTCTCAAGGTAAATCCATGTTGTGGAACATCAGAATTTCCTTCCTTTTAAATGTTGAATACTATTACACTATATGTTTGTGCCCATTTTGCTTATTTATTCATCTTTTGATGGACATGGATTGCTTGCCCCTTTTAGCTATTGTGAATAATGCTGCTATGAATATAGGTATGCAAGTATCTCTTCGAGACTATGCTTTAATTCTGTTTAATATATATCCAGAAGTGGAATTGCTGGATCATATGGTAATTTTATTTGTAATCTTTCTAGAAGGTTCTGTACTGTTTTCCAGCAGTGGCTGCACCATCTTACATTACCACCAGCAGTGCACAGTGTTCCAGTTCCTCTATATCCTTACCACTACTTATGATTTTGGTTTTTTGTTTGTAGCCATCCTAATAGCTATGAGGTAGTTTCTCCTTGTAGTTTTGATTTGCATTTCCTAATGATTAGTGATACTGAGCACCTTTTCATGTGATATCAGCCATTTGTATATCTTCTATGGAAAAAAATCTATTCAATAAAGTCCTTTACCCATTTTGAATCATTTTTTTGTTAAATTTTAAGAATTCTGTGCATTCTGGATATTAATCTCTTATTAAATACATGATTTGAAAATATTTTCTCATATTCTATGGGTTGCCTTTTTAACACTGTTAATAGTGACTTTTGATGCACAAAACTTTAATTTGCATGAAGTCCAATATTCCTATTTTTTTGTTTTATTACCTATGCCCTTTGGTATCATAGCCAAGAAATCTTTGAAAAATCCATTTGCATAAAGCTTTTGCCATATGTTTGTTTTCTTTTTACTTTTCTTTTCCTTTTTTTTTTTCTTTTTTGACAGGGTCTTACTCTGTCGCCCAGGCTGGAGTGCAGTAACACGATCTCAGCTCACCGCAACCTCCCCTTCCTAGGTTCAAGCAATTCTCCTGCCTTAGCTTCCTGAGTAGCTGAAACTAAAGCCATGTGCCACCAGGCCTGACTAATTTTTGTATTTTTAGTAGAGATGGAGTTTCCCACTTTGGCCAGGCTGGTCTCGAACCTCTGAGCTCAAGTGGTCCACCTGTCTCGGCCTCCCAAAGTGCTGAGATTACAGGTGTGAGCCACCATGCCCAGCCACCATATGTTTCCTTATAAGAATTTTGTAGCTAATTTGTTTTTAATGATTTTGCAAGCCTAAATTAATTTTTAGCAGGAATTAATAAAGTTTAAAGTAACAAAGTGTAACTCTTGAAAACTAATTATGTACTTTAAAAGGAAAAAGGATTGAAAGGAAGACTTTTACACTTTTATTTCATACACTGTCTATGTGTGATCTTTCACTTTTATAATGAGCATTACTGCCTTTCAGATAAAAAGAAGATGTGTTTCTCAATTATGTCACTTTCTACAGTATTCTAAGCACTTAAGTTCTCAGTAGAAAACTGAAACCCCATTTCCCAATAGAAATGTATTAGTAAGCTCAGGCTGCCATAACAAACACCATAGACTGGGTGGCTCAAACAACAAAAATTTGTTTCTCACAATTCCATTAGTTAGAAAGTACAAGAACAGGCCCAGCAAGGTTCAGTTGCTGGTGAAGGCTCTATTTTTGGCTTACAGGTGGCATCCTTCTTGCTGTGACCTCACATGACAAAGAAAGAGATGTGATAGTATTAGTGGCCCTATAAGATAGATGTATCCCTCCCTCTCTTCATCTTATAGGGCCACTAATCCTATCCCATTAGGGCCCCAACCTTACAATCTCAATTAATCTTAATTGCCTGCTAAATATCCTATCCCTAAACACAGTCACATTGGCGGTTAAGGCTTCAACATATGAATTTGGAGGATGGCGAGGCACAATTAGTCCATAGGAAAAATATTTTATTTCTTCTGAAAGGGAAACTTGGGTGGTTAAGAAGAGGAGGAATCATATAAAAGACTTGGGGTTACCATATAGTTTTACTGTTAAAATTGATTTTCCAGTGGAGCATTGATCTACTGTACAAAGGAAGGAAAAATAAAGAACAATCAGAAGGCCTCTATTGCCCTGGATTTACTGAACATGTGGTGATGATGCATTTGGCAAAACATAAACCAAAAGGGAGACAGTGGGATATATGTTGAGAGAACCCTTCCTGAAGTAAACAATCTTTTCTTTTGACTGTGGAAAAAAGAGCTCTCCACCCATTCTGAATTATCAGCAACCCCAGTGAAGTAAGATTCTGGCATCTGTTACCATCACTAAATAGTACTTAACAGGTCCATATCAGTTAAACATGGTGAAATTTAGTTTTATCAAATAATAATTCTGTTGTAGGAACTTAGAGGGTGCATATTTTGTCTCTCAAGTACAAGTAGTGCCCCCTTATCCACGGAGGATTCATTCTAAGACCCCAGTGGATACCTGAAATGGTGGGTTGTACCAAACTCTGTATATACTATGTTTTTTCTATACATACCTATGATAATGTTTAATTTATTAATTAGGCACAGTAAGACATTAATAACAATAACTAATAGTAATATAGAACAATTATAATGATATGCTGTAATAAAAGCTAGGTGAATGTGGTCTTCCTGTCTCTCAAAATATCTTACTGTACTAAGTATGGTAATGATGTGAGATGATAACTGAGAAGGCTACTCTAGTGTATACAGTGTGGATATGCTGGACAAAGGGACAACTCACATGCTGGGTAAGTGGTATGGCACAAGATCTCATTACACTACTCAGTATGGCATTCATTTTAAACTTACAATTTTTTTCTTTTCTTGAGACAGGGTCTCATTCTGTCACCCAGGCTGGAGTGCAGTGGCACAATTAGGGCTCTCCACAGTCTCAGCTTCCCAGCTCAGGTGATCCTCCCACCTCAGCCTCCTGACTAGCTGGGACTACAGGCACACCTCCATGCCCAGCTAGCTTTTTGTATTTTTTGTAGAGATGTGGTTTTGCCAAGATCAGTTGTCCAGACTGATCTTGCACTCCTGGTCTCACGTGATCCTCCCACCTCAGCCTCCCAAAGTGCTGAGATTACAGGCATAAGTCACTGCACCCGGCCTAAACTTGTAGATTATTTATTTCTGGAATTTCCCATTTAGTGTTTTCAGACTGTAGTTCACTGGAGGTAACTGAAACTGAGGAAAGCAAAACTGTTAGTAAGGGGAGAGTAGAATACTGTTTTTAATTTGTCAGTAATATTTGCAGTAATGTAAGGCAATGGAGGAAAAGGAATTAAAACAAATGGCCTGCCCCCCAGAGAAAGAAATGAAGATGAAATAAAAGAAGGCAGGTGATACCATCTAAACTCCTTTTAAATATGATAAATATATGGATCTCTAGGTCAGGTTTTCACAAATTATGGTTCATCTGCCTGCTCTCTATTATTGTACAGCCTTAAGGTAAGAATGTTTTTTACAGATTTAAGAAGTTTTTAAAAATCAACATAACATTTTATTATATATAAAATTATATAAACTTGAAGTATCAGTGTTCATAAACATTGCCACACTCGGATGTGGATGTTCCACAATTGGAACATCGCCACACTTAATGTGTTTATGTATTGCCTATGCTTGTTTTCATACTATGAGAGTAGAGTAAAGTAGTAGTGACAGAAACCATATGGGACAACTTCGTTGCTTTAAAGTACTGCTAAGTGGACTACAAATCATACTGATTCAGCTTTAATAACTGACAACATTTTGAGTAGCATGCATATTGTCATGCCATGGCATTTTATTTTATTTTTAATTAGAAAAATTATTTCTGCTCCTCTCATATATCTTATTGTTCAGGAAACAGTTTATATACATATCTCAAGTAATCTACCATCACATACTCTATTTAAAGACAAAGCAGGCCAGGCACAGTGGCTCACACCTATAATCCCAGCACTTTGGGAGGCCAAGGCAGGCAGATCACCTGAGGTCACGAGTTCAAGACCAGCCTGGCCAACCTGGTGAAACCCCGTCTCTACAAAAATACAAAAATTACCCAGGCATGATGGCGGGCACCTGTAATCCCAGCTACTTGGGAGGCTGAGGTGGGAGAATCACTTGAACCTGGCAGGTGGAGGTTGCAGTGAGCTGAGATCAAGCCATTGCATTCCAGCCTGGGCAACAAGAGCGAAACTCTGTCTCAAAAAATAATAACAAAATCAAATTGAAAAATAAAGGCAAAGCACCTTAGGTAAAGCTGATCAGCTGTCCAGAGTTCTCAGCCTATGGAATCTTCCTTCCTGATTTTATGTTAATTTCTGAAAATCAGAAATGTCATCTCCAAAAAATGTTAAGGGGGTTGTAAAAAATAATCACTTTATTCAATATTATAATTGTAGATATGGAGTATATTTTCTTTTAGAAAATGGAAAACTAAGAAGAAAATGTTTCTCAACATTGTTGGTATATCAATAGGTCAGCAGGAAAAAAAATACTGTGATAAACTTGTCTCTTTGATACCAAGAGGAAATTCTAGTCTAAGCTTTAATATACTTCCTGTTTTTTCACAAGGTATTTCTTTTACTGCTGCTCTTCATTCTTTTCCACATTTCATATTAGAGGATTGGTACAGCCTTTAAAACTTCATTGACAGGAGCAAATCCAGTATCCACTGATTTCTTCTCAAAAGCAGTCTAACCCATCAGATAGCCCAGCAATTTCCTTCTCATGAATACTCTAGCCATGAAAATACTCAATAGGACACAGATGAATTTAATGAATAGAAGAAGAAATCTGTTGAGTTTTGGGATATTTGGTGCATTCAATTGTTCCAGGATTATGAAACCTAAACCTCCCATTGTAAGCAGGAAGCTGGATGCAAGTCCTTCCATAATATATTGTCCATTTACTCTGTAGGCCAAGAAAGCTACTGGCCTCTAATGCCTGTGTTCATCAGTCATAGAGCTAACACTTGCAGGTTCAACAATAACATCATAAATTAATCCTCCAGTGGTAAGGAAGTAAGACACCACCACCAGAGCATACACAGTCATGGCCAATACCATGTGCAGTCAGGGCGGCTTCTTCAGCTTCAGGTTAGGACATTCAGGGACATTCAAGCACTAAGAACAGGACACAACACAAAGTCTCCATGTTGGTGACAGCAAGGGCCATTCTTGGCCTCAAGACCCACACACTACCTGGAAACGATTTTTAAATTTATTTTTTATTATCAGTGCATGCCAATCATGCCAAATAAGAAAAAAATATAAAATTAGCATTAGTACTTTTAAGGCAGAGTGGAGCGTAGATTATTTTGTTATAAAATTAGGTGGCAAAGGATTGTGGGGTTTGTTTGTTTGAGACAGAGCCTTGCTGTGTCACCAAGGCTGGAGTGTGGTGTCTCAATCTTGGCTCATTGCAACCTCTGCCTCCTGGGTTCAAGCGATTCTCCTGCCTCAGCCTCCTGAGTAGCTGGGATTACAGGTGCACATCACCACACCCAGCTAATTTTTGTGTTTTTAGTACAGATGGGGTTTCACCATGTTAGCCAGGCTGGCCTTGAATTACTGGCCTTAAGTGATCTGCCTGCCTCAGCTTCCCAAAGTGCTGGGATTACAGGCATGCACATTGCAACTGGCAGATTGTTTTTATTATACAATAACATTATAGTTGTGCTGAAAGAAAATCATATATGTTTACATTAGCCAACTAAACACTCATCACAATATTTGCAACTCACAGGAAAATAGCAGTCAGAAAAATTAGGAAATTTAAAATGGAATATCTCATATTTCATCACAGCAGAATTTCTTCACAAAAATTAAAAAATGAAAATTAGTGCAACCAAAATAAATTTCTTATGGCTCATTTGTTAACCAAGAAGGAAAACCATTTACAGATAGTGAAATTATAATAATTGAATTATACTTGACTGCAGTAGTTTACAACTTTTAACCTTTCAGCAAAGATAGTTGCTCAAGGGTTGGGGACATTGAGAGCAGCACAATAATCAATTAAATAACAAGCAAGTGACTATCGGTTTTTATTGGTTCTTAATGAGTCAACAGGTTGCTGCTAAGTTGTTTTTTATTTGAGAAACAAATGCTGAGTTTAGAGGGACTAACAAATTAGTCTCTATAAATAGCCTTTGTGAAAAAAAACTGTGGGCAAAAATAGTTTCAAAGAAACTGAGAAAACGCTAATTGAGTACAACCTGAGGTGGAATCTACTAAGATGTGTTACAAATATATGTAGATCAGAAAAATAATTAGACAAATTTACAGAACTTATGAAAACGTAAAGTGTTTAAAGCCTATGGTTCATTTTATTAGTCATTAGCAGGTGCTTTGCAGAAAATATTTGAACCATTATGTGTATTTTTTAAAAATAGCTTTATTGAAATAACATTCACAAACCAAGCAATTGACCCATTTAAAGTGTATGATTCAGCCAGACACAATGGATCATGCCTGTAATCCAAGCATTTGGAAGGCCAAGGCAGGAAGGTCACTTGAAGCCAGGAGTTTGAAATCAGCCTAGACAATATAGTGAGACCCCATCTCTACAAAAAATAAAAAAATTAGCTGGGCATAGTGGCACACACCTGTAGTCCCAGCTATTAGGGAAACCAAAATGGGAGGATCGCTTGAGCCCAGGAGGTCAAGGCTGAAGTGAGACAAGATTGCACCACTACAGTCCAGCCTGAGTGACAGATCAAGACCCTATCTCAAAAGCAAAAACAAAGGTGTACAATTCAGCCAAGTATGGTGGCTCATACCTGTAATCCTAATGCTTTGGAAGGACAAAGCAGAAGATCACTTGAGGCCAGGAGTTCAAGACCAGCCTGGGCAACATATTGAGACCCTGTCTCTACAAAAAAAAAAAAAAAAAAAAAACTAAAAATGAGCCAGGTGTCATGGTGCATGGCTGTAGTCCCAGCTACTCTGGAGGCTGAGGCAAGAAGATCCCTTGAGCCCAGGAGTTCAAGACTGCAGTGACTTAGGATCATGCCGCTGCACTTCAGCCTGGGTGAGAGAGCAAGACCCTGTCTGAAATAAAATAAAATATACAATTAAATGTGGAGGTTATTTTTGTATACCCACAGTATTTTGCAACCATTGCCACAATTCCATTTTTAAAACATTTTTCCCTCTAAAAGAAACCTTCTACCAATTTCCTCTCCCCAACCTACTCCTCACCCCTAAGAAATCATTTATCTACTTTCTGCCTCGATAAATTTGACTACCCTTCTTCTTCAAGATTGTTTTGGCCATTCTAAATCTCTTCCATACAAATTTCCATACAAATTTTAAGATCACCTCGGCAATTTCTGAAAATATCATATATTATTGAACCATTGTCAACAGTGAACATTCATTCTTGTGGACTTGGCTATCATCAGTTCCATGAATTTTTTCATGGAACTTCAAATAGAAGTTGAGTATTCTGACTTGCCGTATTATTACCCAGCATTTTGACAGCTTAGCAGTGGCAAAGTTTTACTGCAAATATTTGCACTGGGGCCAAGACTGAATTTTTTGTGAATGAAACTGTTATTCCATACATCTATGGAGCACTGAATGGCTTTTGAAATAAGCTTTTGCTGTGAACTTAATAATGTTTCTTAACTGAATTGATTCAGAAATTATAAGACAAAATTATATACAAGACAAGTACTTATAGCAAAACTTAAACTGAAGTAAAGTCATTTTAACAACAACTAATTTATGATGCATAAGTCAAACTGCTTTATATACTTCCCCTGTTGTCAAAAGTTAAAATGTGATACCTTTATCCCCACTCATATTTGCAATAGATATATTTTCAAGTTCAAATTACAGTCCCAGCACTGACTTTCAGATCTCAATGTAAATGCAAGATAAATTTCTTTTTTCCTTTTTTTTTTTTTTTTGAGACAGAGTCTTGCGCTGTGGCCCAGGCTGGAGTGCAGTGGCCAGATCTCAGCTCACTGCAAGCTCTACCTCCTGGGTTTGCGCCATTCTCCTGCCTCAGCCTCCCGAGTAGCTGGGACTACAGGCGCCCGCCACCTCGCCCGGCTAGTTTTTTGTATTTTTTAGTAGAGACGGGGTTTCACTGTGTTAGCCAGGATGGTCTCGATCTCCTGACCTCGTGATCCACCCATCTCGGCCTCCCAAAGTGCTGGGATTACAGGCTTGAGCCACCGCGCCTGGCCGCAAGATAAATTTCTATATTTCAAAATCCATTTTATTGTGCAATTTGAGGTGCTTCCACCTAACCTTTAATTGGGAATAATTAGTTTTCAAGTACGACATGCTAAAAGGCAAATATCAAGAGAAGAATCTAATAAAATTCTATGAAAGTCTTCTAAGAAATTAATATGCTCCACTAAAATTGTAAGCTCATTTTGGGATGTATGGAGTTTTTTGGTGATGGTTACGCAATATGATAAACATACTAAAAATCATTGTACACTTTAAATGGATGTACACACTTTCAAATGATTAAACAGTGAATTTATATGTTGTGTAAATTTTATCTCAATTAAGAAAATTATAAATTCATGGATTAATATCAATATATGCCAGTACCTATCAATGTGAAAGACATTTTCAAAGAGGAGATATGTAAAATCTCATTACAGGTCAGATGGGCATTTGCAACTGATTTTGATGATAGGGAACACTAACTCTGAACCCCAATTAAACAAGATGGTTTTTGTTAATTCCATTCTTTTCACTAGAAAACTTGGCTTACAAAAAGTTGTAGTCAGTTATTAGATTTTCAATTTTGTGAAAATTTGTCTTCTCTCTTGCTATGTAAATACCTGTATAATATCCTACATTTGGCCTATTGGCTTGCAGTGCCTAAAATATTTACTGTCTATCCCTTTGCAGAAAAAATTTGTCAACCCTGTTCTCACAAATAGACTTATGTATTTACTAGGAGGACAGTTTGTATCTATGGAATGCTGTTAACAGTATATCCTTGGTTATGGATTGCTTATTGCAAACATACCTAGAATCTGGATTTATAACCCCAGAGAATATCACGCAAGCTACACAGCTCTGAAATATAAAATGGAGATATATCACAACTTAAACATTCTCCACTGTGTGAGGTAACCCTTTAAATTAATTTAGAGGCCTCACCTATTGTTCTGGACCACAGAGTGCATGATGTGAGAAGGAAGGAGCCCTAGGAAGCCAGCAGGGCTTCCCTGGATCTCTTCCTACTTTGCCTATGCCTCTTGATTGCTTTTTATCTTGCTTTTGTGGGTTCTTTTGTTTTTTTCTTTTTTGGAGACAGACTCCCTCTGTCTCCTGGGCTGGCGTGCAGTGGCATGATCTCAGCTCACTAAAATCTCCGACTCCCAGGTTCAAGCAATTCTCATGCCTCAGCCTCCAGAGTAGCTGGAACTAAAAGCGTGAGCCACCAAGTCCTGCTAATTTTTTGTATTTTAGTAGAGATGGGGTTTCACCATGTTGCCTAGGTTGGTCTTGAATTTCTGAGCTCAGGCAATCTGCCCGCCTGGGACTCCCAAAGTGCTAGGGTTACAGGTGTGAGCCACTGCACGTGGCTTGATTGCTTCTATCTTTGAAATTGTTAGTAAAGATTGATAGTAGGCAAGCTGTAAGCTGTCTGGTATTTGTGAGTCAGATTTGACAGTACAGTCCTGTGTTATCTCAAGCACTATTCAAGTGTTTGAAAGGCTAAAGTAACTTTTTTCTTGTTTTTTGTTTGTTTGTTTTTGTTTTTTGTTTTGTTTCGTTTTTGAGACGGAGTCTCGCTCTGTCGCCCAGGCTGGAGTGCAGTGGCGCGATCTCGGCTCACTGCAAGCTCTGCCTCCTGGGTTCACGCCATTCTCCTTCCTCAGCCTCCCAGGTAGCTGGGACTACAGGCGCCAGCCACTGTGCCCGGCTAATTTTTTGTATTTTTAGTAGAGATGGGGTTTCACCATGTTAGCCAGGAAGGTCTCGATCTCCTCACTTCGTGATCCGCCCGCCTCAGCCTCCCAAAGTGCTGGGATTACAGGCGTGAGCCACCGCGCCCAGCCAGGCTAAAGTAACTTTCCAAAGAAGAGTTGCAACAAGCATTTTTGGCAAGACCATCCAAATATTTTATGCTTAGAGTAGATCATAATGACTTTCACTTAAAATAGGCAAAGAATTATGTTTTCTAAAATAGTGACTTAGTGTAATTTGGTAAGGAGCATATGTTACTTTCTGTTCAACAGTAAACATGTTTCTTGAAGATATCTAAGCTCAGTCCTTTCTATAAAGTTTTATTATTTATAATTAAATACTTTTTCATGAAAACAAACCAATATACGCAAGTAGTAAGGATGCTAAGACCTAACATGCTGCATCATTTGTAAATAGCAAAAGTTAAATTTCATCATTTAACATCATTCACCACACCCAGCAACTTTTTTGTGTTTTTTGTAGTGATAGGGTTTTGTCATGTTTCCCAGGCTGGTCTTGAACTCCTGGGATCAAGCAATCCTCCCACCTTGGCCTACCAAAGTGCTGGGATTACAGGTGTGAGCTGCCACACCCAGCCTACTTTGTCAGATTTTGATAAATGATTATTCCTTAAAATCTTTATGAAAGTACTATTGCCCTTGAGATTTTTTCCCCCATTTTTTATGGCACAATTCTTCAGTTTGCACCAAGGAAAATCTTGCGTTTCAAGACTTAAGAACTTTTAGGGAAAAAAAAAACCTTTTAAGAAATTCTTACTGATTTCCCTGGAATATTTTAGTCTTTGGTTCTTGTGATATCTATTATTAACGTCTTTTTCCTAAAGAGATATAAGGTCGGTCCTCTGAGATACTGGTATTATAACTTTGTAATGTTTCTAGTTTTTTAGACTCCTCATAATATAACTCTGACAAGAAAAAAACTTATAAATATGAAACAGTGTTACAATGTTGGATTTTGTAAATGACACCTCACTGCATATCACATCATGAAAATACGAAAATCTTTGTGATGATGATGAAATTGGAAGACTTTTGCTTCAAATGAAAATGTGTATGAAATTCATCAGTGGAAGAAAGAATAGGAAACATTAATAAAAGTGGTTTATCTGAGTGGCTAGTACCATTATGAAACATACAGTTGTGAATATGTTATGTGTCATGTTTTTGTTTTTGTTTTTAAGGGAAAGCATTAACTTTTGAGCTACGTCCAGAATAGCATCATCTTCATGGGTATTCCCTACTCCTAGGATTTCAGAAAACCTTTGATAACTAATTGAGAAAATGCAGAAGATCTTGCAGACAGATGAAATTACCGATACACAAGCTGTTAGAAAAGGAAAGAGGAAAAGGACAGAGACAATGGACTCAGAAAATGCAAATAGTGACATGGATAAAGGACAGGTTGGTTTTTGTTACCTTGATTCAACTTTATTATCTAGCTCAATCATAATTTCATGATTTCTTTCATAATTTATTAGTGCTTCACCCTCTTATTTCATTCTTTTCATTTCTTTGTTCAATGGAGAAAATATAATCTTATGTTCTTCTTCTTTTTAAAAATGTTTTGTAGAGAGAGGGTCTCCCTGTGTTGCCCAGGCTGTTTTCAAATTCCTAGGCTTAAGTGATCCTCCCACCTCGGCCTCTCTAAGTGCTGGGATTACAGGTGTAAGCCCCTGCATCATTTTATGTTCTCTTTTTAATGTTGAACAGTTGAGTTAGAAATATACTCAACAATTTACCTGCTTCTGTTTTTCAAACTTTCCTTAATAGTCTGAGAAAGTAAAAGATCAGCAAAAAGTCAAAAAATATTTTTTCCTCCCCCCAAATACTGAAGAAGTTGGAATGCCTCATCTTTAAGACATACTGTTTGCTTTTCTTTTTAGATCCCAGTTTGTGGCCCGTCCTTATCACTGGTTTGGTCAGGGCGCCTCTCCTATCTTTATTTATTGATTTGTTCCTTTTAAATATGAATTCCCCACTCCCATTCCCCACCTATACTTTGGACAACCAATCAATATGTTTATTTCTGTATCTTTTTATTTGTGTGTTTTTGTAATACATGTATTTGTGTATGCCTCTGTAATGTAGTGTTTTATTTCATATATTCTTATTTAAATAAATATTACATTCTTATGGTTTAAAATATTTTTTAGAGGTTAACAGTGAAAAGTCTCCCTCACATCCCTGTCTCCCACTTATCCTGTTCCTGCCGCCAGCCTCCCAATAAAAGTAATTATATTTATTGCTTTCTTGTTTGCCTTTCCAGTGTTTCTTCATTCAAATAAATCAAATGTGAATATACATTCTTATCCCTGTCTTTGGCACAAAACTAACCATATATATTGTTTTACACTTTTCTTTTTTACTTAATATATTTTGAAGGTATTTCAATTATTATACAGAGAGCTTTGTATTTTTTACAGCTCCATGTTATTGCACTGTGTGTATTCACCATCTTTTATTTAACTGATTCCCTATGATAAATATCAGTTGTTTCCAATCCTTTTCTCATTATTTAACACAAACCACACAACCCTGTGCCACCTTATGTGTACATCATTTGGTAGTACAGTAGTATTAAAATATAGACCTTAATCTGTTTCTGATTTTCAATCAGCACTGTTTTTTAAAAAATAAATTTTATCGTGCATATTTCAGGTATACAACATCACATTATAGGAAATATATAGATAGTAAGAAGGTTACTATAGTGAAGCAAATTAACATATCCATCACTCACAGTTACCCATTTTTAAAATTTTTGTGACAAGAGCAGATAAAATCTACACACGTAGCATGAATCCCAAACACAATACAATTTTATTACCTATGGTCCTTGTGTGGTACATTAGATCTCTAAACTTGTTTGTTCTATGTATCTGCTACTTCGTATCCTCTGACTTACATCTCCTCATTTTCTCTCCTCTAAGCCCCATCTGCCCTGGTAATGACTGTTTTGCTCTCTATCTCTGTATATTTGAAAGCGTTTTTTAGATTCCATATATAAGTGAGATCATGCAATAATTTTCTTTCTGTGTCTGGTTTACTTCACCTAACATAACATCCTCCAGGCTCATCTACATTGTGGCAAATAGCAAGATCTTGTTCTTTTTTAGGGCTCAATGATATTCTGTTTCTAAATATATTAATTCTACAGTTTCTTTATCCATTCATTCATTGATGGACACTTTGCTTGTTTCCACACAATTAGCACTGTTTTTAATACCTATCTATATTGCTATGCATACATCTGATCCATTGCTTCTAGCTGCTGCAGAGCACCGTATTTTATTTATTCTTTCCTCAGTGATGAATACCTAGATTGCTTCCAGCATCTTGCTACCACAAACAATGACAAAGTAAATATCCTTACACGTGTCCTTTTAAGAAACTTTGTGAGGCCGGATGCAGTGGCTCATGCCTATAATCCCAGCACTTTGGAAGACTGAGGCAGGAGGATCACTTGAGCCCAGGAGTTTGTGACCAGCCTGGGCAACACAGAGAGACCCTGGCTGTACCAAAAAATGTTTTAAATTAATCGGGTGCAATTGCTGACACCTACAGTCCCAACTACTTAGGAGGCTGAGGTGGGAGGATCGCTTGAGTCTAGGAGTTTGAGGCTGCAGTGAGCTGTGTTCCCATCACTGCACTTCGGGCTGGGTGACAGAGCCAGACCTTGTCTCAAAAAAAAGAAAAGAAAAGAAAAAAGAAAAAAAAACAAAACTGTGTGACAATTTATCTGGGATAAATACATAGGAGGGTGATTTATACCTTATAAGTTATATGTTTATTTCTAGTTCATTTGACTGGATATTATAAAATTACTTTTCGAGAATGTTCACATCAGTGTACGTGCCCAGCATCAGTGTTTAAGAGGTTCCTATATTTGTACTTCCCTACAACCATTAGTGTTAATATTCAATTTTCTAGTTTTTGCCAAATTGATGGCTGAAAATAATATCTCATTGTTTTAATCTGCTGATGCAGGTTTGGGGGAACTCAAGGATTGCTTGAGAGGTAAAAACAGTCACATGCTCTTGCAGGCCGGTATTGTGGCTTCTTTTGCAAAAACTTAATAGCTTTCTAAACCACTTATTTCTTTTTTGTTCCACTGAAATTCGCTATAGCCAGAGATTTTATTTGATCATAGACTGTAAGCCTGAAAACTGTTCTCTTCAATTATGGCATCTGTATTCAGCCTCTTTTCTCTCCAATTCATGACAGTTATCTAAACACCATACAAAACAAAAAGCTTGAAGGTAACACCCTGCATGTGAAGCTTACCACTGGGCTGGATCCCATTATCTGGCAAGAACACAAAGAAAAGCTCTTGAGAAAGCCTTAAGGATACAGTCTTACCTCCTGCTATTTAGATATAAAAGTAATTGGCTTTTTCAAAACTTGAAGATTGAATATCACTGGACTCTCACTTAATTTAAATTGCATGCTGCACTCAGAGAGCCTTCCACGTCCGCTTGCACACTGACCAGCACTGACAAGGAGTAGCTGATACATACCAGCATTCTTTTTCCAGGCTCAATAAGCTGGTGGTCTGCCTTCAAAGGTATTCCAGGTGACTGTTGTCCAAATACGCCCCAAGATCTAACAAGAATCAATGGCTATCCAGCATGCCATGCCTGCGAGCTTTTTGTCTACCACCTGACCTCTCAGTAATTCAAATATATTTCAGGTTTTAGGTATTCCTACTTCTGGGTATTAAATTTTGGACTAGTTCTGGTATATGTTGCAAAGGCTGTAAAATAGACCCAAATAACATAATAGTGGCTTATACAGGATGAAGTTTATTTCCCTCTTACCTAATAGTAAGAGCAGTTTAGGGGTGCTACGGCAGCTTCACATGATGAGGGTCCCTCTTACTTTGTTGATCTACCTTCATCAACACACAGTCTCTATCTCTGGGTCTACCCTCCCCTCACCCTCCCATCATGCCTTCCCCTCTGCCAACAGAAGAAGGAGAATACAGGCAGAAGAAGGCATGCTTGTTCTTTTAAGGTTATGAACAAGTCAGTGGTCCAAAACACTCCTGCTCATATCCTATTGGAGCGAACTTAGTCATAGTCACACTGAGCTGTGTGGGAGTCAGGGAAATGAAGCCTTTAGCTGACAACTATGAGCCCAGCTAAAACCTTTATGGTACTATAGAAGAATGGTAGAACAGACACCTGGAGATAGCTAGCAGTCTCTGCACTGTCCATTTTTCTATTAGGTTTTTGTTTTCTGTTCGTTTTCTTGGTTTATTCTGATAGATTTCCTGTTCTGTCAATTCTTATTGATTTGTATAAATACCTTATCTATTGTAGAAATTAGTCTCTTATGATTTGAGATATTACAAATATATTCTCCCAATCTAATATGTGTCTGTTAACTTTATTTCCTTCCATTGATGCTTACAAATGGATTACTTTTGCCTGATGTCCTTTCCCTCTTGTAGCAACTTGCTAAAACTTGCTAACAAGAACATAGATTCTAATTACTAATAATAGAATTATGGTCTCAATAGGTCATCTTCAGTTTTTAAAATTTTCTTATTTCTATTTAATCAATACATAATTTTTTCTTTAGGATTTATACATTTAATATGAGTACATTAGCTATTTGCCTACTTATGATATTAGTAATTTTCATCACTATAAGGTGTATTACACATGTATGTATTACAAACACATATATAACAATGACATATACAAACTTATACATATATTGGTACATTTATAAAATAAAGGTTGGGACCAGGTATAGTGGCTGGCACCTATAATCCCAGCTACTTGGGAGGCTGAGGCGGGAGGACTGCTTGAGCCTAGGAGTTTGAGGCTGCAGTAAGCTAAAATTGTGTCACTGCACTCCAGCCCAAGCAAAAGAGTAAGACCTGTTTCCAGAAAATAATAAATAAATAAATAAATAAAATAAAGGTTGAATGTAAATGCTATAAATCATATAAAAATGTAATTGTATTTTCTATAGCCAATCTCATCTGGCTTTCAATTCTCCATTCTTGATTGATAAGACAATAAAAAGCTTAAACTTGTTTATTCATTTTCTAGTGTAAAACAGTCTTTTTGAGCTAATATTATTTAAGTCACTTCAGGATTTAAGCCTCAATGAATTCTAAATTCTTCCCCTCCTCCACTTTTTACTTCTTTTCTTGGGCAGTGAACCAAGTTTTTCGAAGTCTTACACTCAGCCTCTGGGAAAAGATATCTGATCTTTTACTGAGGTTTTAACTTTCCTGCCTTGTTTCAGGGTGTCCCTTGGTGTTACTGTTGAGCCAATCCTTACAGGTCCATTGGGGATTCTATTGGTAGCTGCCGCTGAATTTTGCCATCCTGACACGCACTGCCATCTTCTATAATGTTCTGGCAACTTGTGGCCTCTCTGTCTAGATATGAAGCTGTTTGTGTTTCTTTTCTTTTCTTTTCTTTTCTTTTCTTTTGAGATGGAGTCTCGCTCCATTGCCCAGGCTGGAGTGCAGTGGCACAGTCTCTGCTCACTGCAACCTCCACCTCCTGGGTTCAAATGATTCTCATACCTCAGCCTCCCAAGTAACTGGGATTACAGGCATAAGCCACCACTCCTGGCTAATTTTTTTTGTATTTTTAGTAGAGACGAGGTTTCACTATGTTGGCCAGGCTGGTCTTAAACTCCTGACCTCAAGTGATCTGCCCACCTCCACCTCCCAAAGTACTGGGATTACAGGCATAAGCCACCATGCCCGGCCATCTGATTATATTTCATTAGTTCCTCCAGAACTTACCTATCCCCTAACTAGAACACAAGCACCATTTGGATTCTCCAGCTGTTTTGCATGAGCTCTGGGAAATCTGGATGTTGTCTCTGGCCCATTTGTCTGGACACCAATTTGGCCATTTCCTATCTATGGCTCAGAGAGACACCATGTTACCCTGATGCTGAACATGCAGACTCTTCAGGGAACTTAAGAATGCACTAAGCAAGGATCCAGCCTGCTGTTCTGGGATTGCCCCCATTTATCTGTATGTCTCTACCATATACTCCCACCGCTGAGATTCATCTCTTTTCCCCCTAAAGCGCAGGGGCAGGAAAAGCAAAGACATTTAAATCAGATTTCATGCTAATCAAGTTCTTATTCCCCAGGCTCCTCCTCCATGCACCACAATGTCTTTTCTTTTCCTGGGCAGTAGAGGCTTTCTTTATGTTATACCTTTACCTCTTCTACTCTCAGGTTAATTTTTTAAAATTTTATACAACAAACTTCTAGGTTTGTATCCTTATAAATTCCACTCTGTATTCCAATTTTCCAGATGTGGATATATATACATATATGTGTGTGTGTGTGTGTGTATATATATATACGTGTGTGTGTGTGTGTGTGTATATATATATATAAAGGCCAGTTTGGTAGTTTGAAAAAATCCTTTTATCTCAACACAGCTTGAATGTTACAACTTAAAAGCATATGTTTTCAAATAATTGTCTTGCTATTGACCTTTAAAACTATTTTTTAAACTAAAAGGTAAATGTGAATGCTTTTTTTCCATTTTTTGTTTGTTTGTTTGTTTGTTTGTTTCTAAGACAGAGTCTTGTTCTGTTGCCCAGACTGGAGTGCAGTGGTGCGATCTCGGCTCATTGCAACCTCCGCCTCCTGGGTTCAAGAGATTCTCTTGCCTCAGCCTCCTGGGTAGCTGGGACTACAGGCGCATGCCATCATGCCCAGCTAAATTCTTGTATTTTTAGTTGAGACAGGGTTTCACCGTGTTAGCCAGGATGGTCTCGATTTCCTGACCTCATGATCCGCCAGCCTCAGTCTCCCAAAGTGGTGGGATTACAGGCATGAGCCACCGCACCCGGCCGTGAATACTTTTTTCCCCACTGAATCCGCTCTCCCCCAATACGCCCCAAAATTGACCTTATAGGATAGTCTCAATCAGAAGGTTGTGAATGGGAAATATGAAGGGAAGTGGATAAAGGAGACGAATTACAAAGAAGGGAACTTATGTTGTATACTAACATGATTAAAATGATTATTGAATGTTTACTATGTGCAATGCAATATGACAGATGTTCTCTACATATTGCCTCATATCAACTTTTATTTTTTTACTTTAAAAATACAATGAGCTCCAATAAAGCTGCTGCCCATCCCAAGACCTAAAACATTACTATACCTTATAACTTCCTATAGACTCCTAACCTACCCCATTCCCTGCCTGCCTCATTCTAGAAGTAATCATATTCAATTTTGTTTAATTTACTTGTGTTTTAATAGTTTTATAGGCCGGGCATGGTGGCTTATTATGCCTGTAATCCCAGCACTTTGGGAGGCCGAGGTGGGCAGATCACTTAAGGTCAGGAGTTTGAAACCAGCCTGGGCAATATGGCAGAACCTTGTCTCTACTAAGTGTACCAAAAAAATTAGCTGGGCATGGTGGCACGTGCCTGAAATCCCAGCTATTCAGGAGGCTGAGACAGTAGAATCACTTGAACCCAGGAGGTGCAGGTTGCAGTGCGCCACGATCGCGCCTCTGCACTCCATCCTGGGAGACAGAGTGAGATTCCATCTCAAAAAGTAAATAAATAAATAATAACAATAATAGTTTTATAAAAAGATATATACACAACTATAATGTAGTCTCATTATACATTTCTATATAAATATATTATATATTATAGATTATATATCATATATGACATATATTTACCTAGATAATGTATCATTAGTTTTATCTGTTCTTAAACTTTGCAAAAAGTATACCATATTATGTTTACTTCTGGAACTCGCATTTCTCACTCAACATTTTACCAAAATTCATTCATTTTGTCTGTAATTTATTCACTATCAATGCTGTATAATATCCAAACTTGTAACTAACGCATTTACCCATTGTCCTATCGATGGGAATTTGGGCTGTTTTCAGGGTTTTCGCCATTATGAACAACAGTATTATGGAAAGTCTTGGACTACAAATATTGAAAATTTCTCTTATGTATAGACCTAGAAATCAATTGCAAGATCAGAGGGTAGGTGAATGTTAAAATTTGCAAGATAATGTTAAATGTTTTCCAGAGTAGTTCTGCCAATTTACATTTCCACCAGCAATATGAGGAAATTCCATTGATCTATGTCTACTCCATGCTTTTGTCAAGCTCATTCATATTTTTGCCCCAAATCATATCTCATTGTCATTTTGATCTTCTCTTCCCTGGTTGTTAACGAAGTTGAGCATCCCTTTGTATATTTATAAGCCCTATGGGTTTTCTGTTCTGTAAAATATTTGTTCATGCCATTTGCCTATTTTTCTATTTAATTGCTGGCTTCTTTTTCCTTACTGATTTGTCACCTAACAGTATTGCAAATATTCACCAGTTGCGATGTGTCTTTTCACTTTCTTTAATGTGCCTCAATGAAGAAAAGTTCTTAATTTTAATTTAGCTGAATTTATTAACCTTTTTTATTATGATCAATTATTTTATGCCTAAGAAATTCTTTCCTGCCCCAAGTTCAAAATACCTGCACTTATATTTTCTCACAACTTAAACTTTTGTTTTTGATGTTTAAATTCTTTATCCATATGAAGTTGTGTGTGTGCGCGTGTGTGATAACAGATCCATTTCCTTTACGTTTTTTTTTCCAAACGGTTAACCAATTTTTTCAAGCTTTATTTGTTGAACAGATCCCATTTCTGCAGTAAGCTGCCATGCCATCTCTATCATGTCAAAGTTCTTCATCTGCATGCATCTATTTTGGGCCACTCTCTTTTTTTTTTTTTTTTTAGACAGGGTCTCGCTCTATCTTCCAGGCTGTGATGTGATCATGGCTCACCACAGCCTCAACCTACCAAGCTCAAGCAATCCTCCCATTTCAGACTCCCAAGTAACCAGGACTACAGGTGTGCGCCACCATGCCTGGATAATTTTTGTGTTTTTTGTAGAAACAGGGTTTTGCCACGTGCCCCAGGCTGGTCTTGAACTTCTGGGCTCAAGAGATCTGCCTGCCTCAGCCTCCCAAAGTGTTGGGATTACAGGCATGAGCCACCATGCCCAGCCTCGGGCCACTGTCTTCTATTTCTTGGTCATGTTGTCTATCCCTGAACCAGCACCCTACAGTTTTCTAGATTTTTAATAAACCTTTGTATTTCTGAAGAAACACCCTGCTTCGTATAGTTCTTTAGCATTGCTTTAGATATTCTTGGCCTTTTGTTCTTCCATATAAATTTCAGAACCAATTTATTAGGTTACCAAATGTCTTTTTAGATTTTTATTTAAATCATATTAATTCCATGGCTCAATTTTGGGATAATCAGTTTTTTAAAAAAATTAAGGATTCTACAGGAGTCAGACAATCTTAAGATCTCTTGCAAGTTCCAACATTTACTAGATGCGTGACCTTTAATAAATGACAGTTTTTCTAAATCTATTCTCTTCATTGTAAAGTGGGTATTTCATATGAAGGTACAGGTAAAGTACCTACAACACCACTAAATGCCTGGTGGACAATCAACAAATAATTTTTATCATTTTCACCAATAGTGTTGCAATCTAATGAAAACAATATTACTTGTAAATAATGAGCCACAATCATGGTTACACAATAAATTGATAATTGAATGAATTGCACACATTTAAAAATAAATTAATTAAGACTTCTTATCTCTGAACATGATGTCTCTCTACATTAATTTAGAAGATTATCTTTGGTAGCTTTCAGTCAAGTATTTTTTTTTACTTCCTTCATAAAGATCTTGCAAATCTTTTGTTGTGTGTCAATGACATCTGCTCTCAGGGTTTAAACATAAATGCAGAATATTTAGGCTCTAGGGATTGAAAACTGTCAAGAGAATCTATAAAAATTTACTTTCTGGAGTTGTTGGATTTTTTTTTTTAATTTTCACTTTGTTTTTGAGACAGGGTCTCCCTCTGTCACCCAGGGTGGAGTGCAGTGGCACCATCTCAGCTCACTGCAGCCTCAGCCTCCCTTTAATCCGGTGATCTCCAGAATAGCTGGACAACAGACGCATGCCACCATGCCTGGCTAATTTTTATATTTTTTGTAGAGACGGGGTTTCACCACGTTGCCCAGGCTGATCTTGACCCCCTGGGCTCAAGCGATCCACCCTTCCTGGCCTCCCAAAGTGCTGAGATTACAGATGTGAGTCACCATGCCCAGCCACTTTCTGGAGATTTTAAAGAAACGTTTTAGGGAAGTGTAACATATATACAGAAGAGTACATGTATAAAAACTGTATAGCTTGATTATCACACGATAAACACATCCATATAAAAAATAAAACATCACCAACACCCCAAAGATTCCCTCATGTCCCCTGTCAGCTACTACCCTACACCCCTCCACAGGTACCTCCTGTCCTAATAAATAGTAACCTTTTGAACACTGTGTTAGGAATTGTTTGTAGCTGGCAAGTAGAAGCACTAACTCTGGTACACCCTGCCATCTTGTTAAGCTTTTCTATTTATTAAATCATTCGTCTGTGTGTATTCACAGGTGAAAGAAATAAGGTTTAGATGGTGAGGCATTCTGCTCAAATCCGGGCTGTATATCAGAGAAGAGCAGATTTGAATGGTGGTCTTATTGATTTTATTCTGTTTTGCTAAATTATCTACTTTGTATTTTTCACTGAAGTTAGGCAGAAATTCAGAATCCTGGTTTCTGTTTCTCAAGAGGCATATGTACATGAAACTTTGTTCTGCCCTTATTTTGAGTTCCTCTGCCTGCTGGAGGACAAAGCTTCAGCTAGATCCGCAGCAGGAAGTGCCTGTGAGAACAAGAAATTTGTAGTCCCAACAACATGCAGTGGTTAACCTGGGATAAATCACTAAAGATGCTATGAGGCTTCTTTTATTGTGCCTGCCTTCTATTTTAGAGAGACCCATATTCGGGAAATGCCTTTCTGCCTGGTGAAAGCTCCAGTGAGGATGAGGAGCCTTTAGCAGAATTGTCAAAGGAAGAATTGTGCGCCAAAATAAAAAGCCTGAAAGAAAAACTAACAAACACCCGGAAAGAGAACGGCCGACTTCGACAGTCTTTGGTCATGCTTCAAGGTAAACGTTGAAAAAATTGACATTTTAGATAAAAGGGAAAGTATATCATCATTGGAAAGTATTGCAAATTAGCTGTCAAGAATAAAAAAGAAAATCCATACCTCTGGGAACTCAAAACTCACAGTTTTAGAAAAAAATCACTGATTATATAATTTAAACACAGAAGCACTCTATTGAAAGATCTAGCTTATGGCTCAAAAAATTTTAGATTCTCCTACAAAACACTAAATATTGTATTCATTTAATAGTGTTTAAGAGACATTTATTGAGCATTTAATATACGCCACTCACACTGCTAAGCCCTAGAGAGAAAACATTGTTAAGACAGAGCAAACATGTTAAGGTGCCCATGATGTGCTTAGGTCACCCCTCTCTGCTAGGGAAATCTCTAGAAAATGGAACTTATTGTGATTCTTCATGAAATCACTGGAATTAGAGTCCATAGAGTACATCTTCATTTTTTTCTGTTGGGAAGAGTGACTTGGGAAAACAATAGCATTCCACTGGAAAAATATAAAGAAGAAAACTCACCACAAAATACTCCAGTGTCTGGGGAAAAAAATGAAAAAAGGAGAAAGAAGCATAAGCAAATTAAAAACTACTTGGTTTAATGCCTTTTTGTAGGATCCTATGTGATGTTCATGTGTTTATTTTTTCAAAAATTATGCTTTCCATTTGTAGTTAAGCACTATACATTATTTTATACAGCTGAATATTTTGTAATTAGGATACTATGTTGGCAGCACTCAGTTGTAAAACAGTAAATACACAGAACATTTTGAAAATAAGTCCTTCCAGTTGCTGTGTACAGAATGAGTACAAGTGGTACAAGAAAGTGAGGCAGAACCACCAGAAAGGCCGTACAATCATCCAGTCTCACATAGTAGCAGCCTACCCTACAACAATGGCTTATGAAAATAAAGAGAGTGGGCCGGGCGCGGTGGCTCAAGCCTGTAATCCCAGCACTTTGGGAGGCCGAGACAGGCGGATCACGAGGTCAGGAGATCGAGACCATCCTGGCTAACACGGTGAAACCCCGTCTCTACTAAAAAATACAAAAAACTAGCCGGGCGAGGTGGCGGGCGCCTGTAGTCCCAGCTACTCAGGAGGCTGAGGCAGGAGAATGGCGTGAACCCAGGAGGCAGAGCTTGCAGTGAGCTGAGATCTGGCCACTGCACTCCAGCCTGGGCCACAGAGCGAGACTCTGTCTCAAAAAAAAAAAAAAAAAAAAAAAAAAGAAAATAAAGAAAGTGGTTCACAATGCATTTAGAGACAGAATAGTAATAAGAGACAGATAGAACATGGTGATGAATGAGGCTGAGAGTAATGATTCACATCCTTTCCTAAGAATATTTGTTAAATTAACGTCTTCATACTTTTAAGTAAAAATAGTCACATGTAAGAAGAAAGATGTTTTTCAATTAACAAGCCATTACCTCTTTATTTCTTCGCTTCATTTTTTAAATTTGTTTGTTTGTTTTACAGAGACAGGGTCTCGCTCTGTTGCCCAGGATGGAGTGCAGTGATGAGATCATAGTTTACTGCAATCTCAAACTCCTAAACCTAAGCAACCCTCCTGCCTCAGCCTCCTGAGTAGCTAGGACTATAGGCATGCACCACCACACCCGACTAGTTTTAAAAATTTTTCATAGAGATAGGGGTCTCACTGTGTTACCCAGGCTGGTTTCGAACTCCTGGCCTCAAGCCATCCTTCTGCTTTGGCCTCCCAAAGTGCTGGGATTACAGGTGTGAGCCACCATACCTGGCCTTATTTCTTCATTTTAAATATTATGTTTTTAAAACTGATGTTTTCTTTTGACTAGTTTTTTATGATTTCCAAAGAATAGATAATTCCCATTTTTACATAATCTCTTCCAGAATTTAGCATAGGATGAAAAGCTAGTTTATAAAATTAGCATGAATTGCTAATTAAAAGTATTAATCTTGGAGCTATAGACCTTGGCGTGAAGCCCAACCTTGCTTTAAAACTTTGGCCATATTATTTCACTGTGCCCTTATCCCCCACTGCAATTTCCTCATCCAAAAAGCAGAGGAAAGCAATATATGACTTCCTTGTGGCTATGAGAATTGAATGAGTGAATTAGTAGAAATGCTTTACCCAGTACCTGGCACAAGAGAAGAACTCAGCAATGGTAGTTATTATTGCTGTTATATATTTTTATTGACACCTGACACATAATCCATTCCCCAAAAAACTGTAGGCTAAATTTCATTATAAATATAGAAGAGAAAATTTTAAATAAAGAGTACCAATCAGCTTCAGTAGCATATGAAAATAATCACTTACTATGACCAGTTTCTTCTCTCTCCCAGGGTCCAAATTGCCATTTCATTTTCTTCTCTTTCTGCCAATTCCCAGTCTTCTTAACTCTCAGGTGATGGCTTTACTTCTTACTTCACTGAGAAGTGGGAGGATATGAAGCCACTGCCATCTCCCCGCACCTGTGCTTCTGTACCCCCTTTACTTCCTCTTATTCATGAATAACCTATCCTTGTGAGTCTCAATCTCCTTCAGTGCACCAGATCCCATCCCCTTTTTTGTAATCAGGAACATTGCTCCAGAGATTCTGCCCCGTCTCCTGCAAGATTAGATTTTCCTTCTCTAATGAATCATTCCCATTAGTATCAAACATACTATTATTTCTCCCATTAAAAAAAAACCTCACTTTCAGACCATTTGCTTCTCTACCTTCTGTTTTTCTCCTTCCTCTTATGGAAAAACTCCTTAAAAGTCTTGACTATACACACTCTGTTCAGTTTCCTCCCTGTTATTCTTTCTGGATCCCACTCCAATTAGATCCTTTAATTTCATTGTAATTTCTCTTCTCATGATCATCAGTCATCTCCATGTATTAGCTTGCTAGGGCTACAGTGACAAAGTACCAAAAACTAGGTGGCTTAAACCACAGAAATTTATTCTCTCACCAGTCTCGAGGTTGGAATTATAAACTCAAGGTGTCAGCAGGGCCATACTCCCCCTGCAGGTGCTAGGAAGAATCTGTTCAGGCTTCTCTCCTAGCTTCTGATTGTTCCTTGAATAAATCAGCATAACCCCAGTCTTCGCAGGATGTTCTCCTTGTGTGCTTCTCTCTCTGTATCTAAACCTCTCCCTTCGTATAAGAACACCAGTCGTATTATATTAGGGCCCACCCTAATGACCTCATTTCAACTCAATTACATCTGTAAAAACCCTATGTCCAAATAAGATCACATTCTGAGGTAATAGGGGTTAGTCTTCTGACACATCTTTTTGGGGGACACAGTTCAATCATGATATTCTGCATTGCTAACCTCAATAGTCATTTATCAATTGTCATCTTAAGTGTCCTGTTACCAGCATTTTGACACATTTGGACAACTCTCTGTCCTTGAAAAAGGTTCTTTACCTGCTTTCCAGGATACCAAATTCACCAGCTTTCCTCTCATATTGTTGGTCTTTCCATCTTATTCCATTTAGCTGATTCATTATCTCATCCTCTAAGTATTTTATGATTCCCCTGGCTCCGTACTTGGACTTTTTTCTTTTCTATCTGCATTCATTCTCTAGATGACCGACTCCAATAATATGGTATAAATATCCATCAATGAGGCTGAGCGCAGTGGCTCACACCTGTAATCCAGCACTTTGGGAGGCCAAAGCGGGTGGATCACTTGAGACCAGGAGTTTAAGACCAACCTGGGCAACATGACGAAACTCCATCTCTACTCAAAATACAAAAATTAACCAGGCATGGTATTGCACGCCTATGGTCCCAGCTACCTGGGAGGCTGAGGCACAAGAATTGCTTGAACCCGGGATATGGAGGTTGCAGTGAGCTGAGATTACACGACTGCACTCCAGCCTGAGCAACACAGTGAGACTCTGTAAAAAAAAAAAAAAAAAAAAAAACACACACACACACACACACACAAAAATCAGTGAGCTATGCTTGTCAGATTTCTATCTCCTGCCTGGGCCTCTTTAACTCATTGTCTAACTGAATGCTTGACATGACTGATAGGCTAACATGTTTCAAACCACATTCCTTACCTCCCTCAACCTGTTTCTTTCTTCCTCATCCTAGCTAATGTTAATTTCATTGTTCAAGTTCCTTAAGCCAGAAACTATGATGTTATCTTCATGTTATCTTCTATTTCTGTATTTATTTTACACCCCACACTCAGTCCATTAGCAAATCCCACTAGCTTTGCCTTCAAAATATTTCTGAAACTCAATCCCTTTTACCACCCCTACTGCTGCTACTCTGGTCCTAGCCACCATTACCTCTCATCTATAATTAAGGTGGCATTGTAACTTGCATTGCTACTTCTGTTCTTGTTCCTATGAGGTCTATTCTCAACACAGCAGTGAGAATGAGTTTGTTAAATGTAAACCAGTTCATGTCCTCCTGTGCTTAAAACTCTCCAGTGAATTCGTACCTCATTCAGTATAGAAATTAAAGTCCTTTTATGATCTTTGGTTCCTTACATGATCTGGCCACCTCCCCTCCACTTACTTCTCTGGCCTTGTTTTCTACTCCTCATCCTCTCCTTCTCTGTGATCCAGACAACTGGACCACTTACTTTCCCTCCGAAGACATCAGGCATGATCTTATCTTCAGTGTCTTTGTGCTTTCCATTCCCTCTGCCCAGAATGTTCTTCCTCCAGTTATCCATAGGCCTTGAACCCCCACTTCTTTCAGATCTTCACTGCTAATTCAACTTTTCCCTGATCTTCCTCCCATCTAAAATTTCAACCTTTTGTCTCCCAGTTTATATTATCTTCCCCTGTTTTGTTTCCTTTTTGGCACTTGCAAGTCTGTGTAATCTACTATGTATTTAATATTGTCTATCTCCACATGTCCCCACCACATACACACACACTAGAATTTAACCCTGGAAACGAAGTAGTAAAGTTGGCAATTGACTGGACTTGTGACAACAGAAGTCAGGAACTGCCTACTGTCACTGCAGTGTTCATTTCTGCATTTATTCATTTTATTTATTTATTTTTTGAGACGGAGACTCACTCTGTCTCCCACGCTGCAGTGCAGTGATACGATCTCGGCTCACTGCAAGCTCTGCCTCCTAGATTCATGCCATTCTCTGCCTCAGCCTCCTGAGTAGCTGGGACTACAGGCGCCCACCACCACGCCTGGCTAATTTTTTGTATTTTTAGTAAAGACGAGGTTTCACCGTGTTAGCCAGGATGGTCGTGATTTCCTGACCTCGTGATCCGCCCACCTCCTCCTCCCAAAGTGTGCGGGGATTGCAGGCCTGACCACCGCACCCAGCCCATTTATTCATTTAGTAAATATTTATAAAGTCCCTACTATGTGAAAGGGGCTATTCTAAGTACCTAGGAAACTCAATGGACAAAACAGTCAAAGATTCACGCTTTCATGGAGTGTGTGTGTGTGTTTGTGTGTATGTGTGGCAAGAGGGGATGGTTAAAAAACATACAAAAGATAATTAAGTAAATTATATAGTATGTTGGATGGTGAAAGGTGCTTTGGAAAAAATAGAGGCTGCAAAAAAGGATTACGTTTTGAGGGAGAGGGAGTGGCTTATAATGTTAATGGCATGGTCATAGCAGGCCTTCTTGTAAAGCTGCAGTTGGAACTAGGAAGATAACAGAAAGTTGAAATCTCTTGTATAATACTATTAAGAAAGGGGTCTAAGGGAAGACTATATGCTGATTATTTACTTTGTTTGCAATAATGTTCCTAACTCTTTAAGAATCAGGGCTGTTTCTATGTTTATAAAGCCTGGTAACTAAGAAAAATGGCAGAATGAATATGCCATTCTAGACATTCAGGATGGCAAATGTGTGTGTGTGCTATGTGTGTGTGTTAAGCATTTAATACATATCTTGTGCACTACAACTGACCAACACAATAGGATGTGAAAGAAAATCAGTGATATATCTATTGTACAGAAAGGTATTAAATAGTCAGTATTTATCATGTGTACACCTAAGAAAAACAAAGCATCAGCCAAAAACTTAACTCTTGTAAGTAATGACATTTTAGTAAAGAATGAAAAATCAGTGTTTTTAGACTCCAAAAAACAACCGAAAATGGATTAAAGACAAACGTTAAGACCAGAAACTGTGGAACTTCTAGAAGAAAACATTGGGAAATGCTTCGTGGCATTGGTCTGGGAAAGGATTTTTTGAATAAGACCCCAAAAGCATAGGCAACAAAAGCAAAAAAAAAAAAAAAAAGACAAATACAATTATATCAAACCAAAAAGCTTCTACACAACAAAGGAAACAATCAACAGAGTGAAGAGACAACCTCCAAAATGGAGAAAATGTTTGCAAACTCTGCATCTGACATGGGGTTAATATCCAGAAAATATAGGGAACTCCAACAACCCAATAGCAAAAAATCAAATAATTCCGTTTAAAAATGGGCAAGAAAATTGCTGGGTCCATCAGCCCACTCCCCTGAAGTCATCGTGCAGCAGTTTCCTCTCCGCTTCACTCACAGGACCCAGGCAGGTGTCCAGGTATTAGGAGCACCCCCTCATCTGGTTCAGCAGCCTGAGTTGCTCCCTACCCTTCTTGGGCATAAATCTTGGTGCAATGGGACTCTCTCCACTCCATGCCCAGGCAGATCTCCAGGTATTCGGAGCACCTGCTCATGTGGATTAGGAGCTTGATTCACCCCACCGTTTCTGTACAGAGATTCACAGAGATTCTGTACACTGATGGCATGAAGGCCGTCTCCGCTTCATGCCCAGGCAGATCTCCAGGCATTTGGAACACTTGCTAAGCTGATTCAGCAGCCTGAGCTGCCCCACCCTTCTTGTGCAGAGAACCAGGTGCAGGGGGATCCTTACTGCTCCGCATTCAAGCAGATCTCCAGGCATCTATTGCACTCACTCTCCTGGATTAGTTTAGGACACCTCCCTCATGCCTGTGCAGAGAACTTGGGGCCAAGGAGATTTCCCAGCTCCACATCTAGGCACACCTCTGGGCACTTGGTGGCCACCCACTGGATTCCCCCTCAGTACTGATGCTTGTGCCTGCTATCAGGGAGCCTGTAGGTGGACCTGTCCATCCAGCCCTGCCCATTTTGGTCCCTCCTTTCCCTGCGGCTAAGCAGAGAGCACAGACCACTGTGTACTCTACCAATCAGCCCATTGACTGAGACCACAGAGAACTTCTCTCAGTAAAACAAGGATCAAGTCCATACCCAGCCACTTTGGTTGTAGCCAGCTCTTACCTGTAAGTGCCATGTACTGGCCTGTAGGTCAAACTGCACAGCCCAATATGAAACCTGCCAACAGAAGTGCATAGACCTATAGAAACGAAGCCAAAAGACCCTACCCAGTATTCACTACAGCCACAGGGAGAAAAGGGAAAGAAAAAGAAAAAAAATTTTAGGGAAAGAAAAAAAAAAAGAAAAAAAATCATACCCACATGAAAAAGAAAAAGAAATCCAGAGAATACCTGTTACATCCTATACAAAATGAATATCACCAAGACATATAGTCACCAGATCCTCCAGGGCCAATGCTGAAGAAAAAATCTTTTTTTTTTTTGAGACAGGGTCTCAGGGTCTCTGTTGCCCAGGTTGGAGTGTAGTGGTGCCATCACTGCTCACTGCAACCTCCACCTCCTGAGCTTGGGTAATCCTTCCACCTCAGCCTCCCAAGTAACTGAGACTACAGGCATGCACCACAATGCCTGGCCAATTTTTCTATTTTTTTGAGAGATGGAGTTTTGCCATGTTGTCCAGGCTGATCTTGAACTCCTGGGCTCAAGTGATCCACTACCTTGGCCTCACAAAGTACTGGGGATTACAGGCATGAGCCACTGCACCTGGCAAGAAAAAAATCTTAAAAGCCACTAGAGAAAAATGTCAAAGGGAACCCCATCAGGTGAACAGTGGACTTCTCAACAGAAACCTTGCAAGGCAGGAGAGGTTAGGGGCCTATTTTCAGCATGCTTAAAGACAAGAAATTCCAACCAAGACATACATATCCTGACAAACTAAGCTTCATCAGTGAAGGAGAAACAAAATATTTTCCAGACAAGCAAGTGCTAAGAGAATGAGTTATTACTAGACCAGACTTACAAGAGTTTCTTAAGGAAGTTCTAAACATGTAAACAAAATAATGATACCCACTACCACAAAAACACACTTATGTACATTTTCCACAGATACTGTAAAATAACCACATGATAGAAACTACAAAGCAGCCAGCTAACAACTTTACAATAGGATCAAAAATTCACATATCAGTATTGACTTTGAATGTTAATGGTCTAAACGCTGCACTTAAAAGGCACAGAGTGGTATGTTGGATTAAAAAAAACAAGTAGACCTCATATGTAATGACACCTATAGGCTCAAAGTAAAGGGCTAGAGAAATATCGCAAATCGAGAATAACAAAGAGCAGGGTCATGATTCTTATATCAGATAAAACAGACTTTAAGCCAACAATAGAAAAAGAAAGGACAAAGTAGAGCATTACATAATGATAAAAGGTTCAATTAAATAAGAAGACTTAACTATCCTAAATATATATGCACCCAACATTGGAGCACCCTGATAAATAAAACAAGTACTCTAGACCTATAAGAAGACTTAGACAGCCATACAATAATAGTGGGGGACTTGAAAACACCCCACTGACAACATTAGACAGATCATTCATGCAGAAAACTGACATAGGAATTCTAGAATTAAATTGGACATTTGATGAATTGGACCTAAGAGACATCTACAGAATATTCCACCCATCAACCTCAGAATATACATTATTCTCATCTACTCATGCAAAATATTGCAAGATTGAACACATGCTTGGCCACAGAGCAAGTCTCAATAAATTCAAAAAAATTGAAATTATATGAACCATACTCTCGGACCACAGTGGAATAAAAATAGTAATCAATATCAAGAAGATCTCTCAAAACCACACAATTACATGAAAATTAAACAACTTGCTCCTGAATTACTTTGGGTAAACAATGAAATTAAGGCAGAAATTTTAAAAATTCTTTGAAATTAATGAAAAAGAAATACAACATACCAAAATTTCTGGGATACGGCAAAACTAATGTTAAGAGGAAAGTTTATAGTACTAAACATTTACCTCACAAAGTTAGAAACATCTCAGTGATCTAACCTTTACACCTAGAGAAACTAGAAAAACAAGAGAAACCCCAAAGCTAGCAGAAGGAATCACTAAAGTCAAAGAAGAACTAAACAAAGTTGAGACCCAAAAATCCATACAAAGAATCAATGAAACTAAAAGTTTTTTCTTTGAAAGGATAAACAAGATTGACAGACTGCAAGCAAAATTAACAAAGAAAAGAAAACAGAGAAAATCCAAACAAGCACAATCAGAAACAACAAAGGTTACATTACTGACACCACAGAAATACAAAAGATCCTCAGAGACTATTACGAACACCTCTACACATACAAACTAGAAAATCTAGAGGAAATGGATGCATTCTTGGAAACACACACTCTCCTAAGGTTGAACCAGAAACAAATTGAAACCCTAAACAGACTAATATCAAGTACTAAAATTGGACCAATAATAAAAAATCTGCTGGGCACAGAGGCTCATGCTTGTAATCACACCACTTTGAAAGGCCAAGGCAGGAGGACTGCTTGATCTCAGAGTTCAGGATCAGCCTGGGCAACAACACAAGACCTTATATCTATTAAAAATAAAAAGAATTAGCCAAGTGTTGTGACACGTGCCAGTAGTCCCAGCTACTCAGGAGTCTGAAGCAGGAGGATTGCTTGAGCCCGAGAGATGGTGGCTGCAATGTGCTGTGATTGCACCACTGCACTATAGCCTGGGTGACAGAGAGAGACCCTGTCTCAAAAACACACAGCAACAACAACAACAACAACAAAAACTACCAACTAAAAACACCCAGACCAGATGGATTCATAGCCAAATTCCGCCAGACATACAAAGAGCTGCTACCAATTCTACTGAAACTATTCCAAAAAATAGAGAAGGGAAGGACTCCTCTCCAGCTCATTCCACAAAGCCAGCATCACTCTGATACCAAAACTTTGCAAAGACACAATGAAAAAAGAAAACTACAGGCCAATATCCCTGATGAACAGAGATGCAAAAATCCTCAACAAAATACTAGCAGTTCAAATCAAACAGTGCATCAAAAAGTTAATTCACCACTATTAAGTAGGCGTCATTCCTGGGATATAAGGTTGGTTCGACATACACAAATCAATAAGTGTGATTACCACATAAACAAAAGTAAAAACAAAAACCTTATGATCATCTCAATAGATGTGGAAAAAGCTTTAAATAAAATCCAACATCCTTTCTTGATAAAAACCCTCAAGAAACTAGGCATCAAAGGAACACACCTGAAAATAATAAGAGCCACCTGTGACAAACCCACAGCCAGTTCATACTGAACAGGTAAAACCAGAAGCATTGCTTTTGAGAACTGGAACAAGACAAGGATGACCACTGTCATCACTCCTATTCAACCTAGTACTAGAATTGGTAGCCAGAGCAATGAAGCAAGAGAAAGAAATAAAATGCATCCAAATAGGAAAAGAAGTCAAGCTATCTCTCTTTGCTGACAATATAAGTCTATATGAGAAAACCCTGAATATTCTGCCAAACATCTCCTGGAAATGATAACAACTCTAGTAAAATTTCACGATACAAAATAAATGTAGGGCAGACGTTCTTCACAGAGACTCGCCAAGGTTTCCTGCTTCAACAGTGCTTGGACAGAACCTGGCGCTCGTCCCCCCCACCCCCGCCAGTCGCCCATAACCAGCCCTCCGCCACCTCCTCACCGCACCCTGGGACCGTCGCAAGGCCTCCGCTGCCGTTCCAGCGCCGCATAGCCACCGCCACCGCCATGACTACCACGTCCCCCTCGCAGGTGCGCCAGAACTACCACCAGGAATCAGAGGCTGCCATCAACCTCCAGATCAACCTGGAGCTCTACACCTCCTACACGGGCTAAATGCAGAGGAGTGGGCATTACATTTGGAAAGAAAAAATGTGAATCAGTGACTACTGGAACTGCACAAACTGGCCACTGACAAAAATGATCCCCATTTGTGTGACTTCATTGAGACACAGCACCTGAATGAGCAGGTGAAATCCATCCAAGAATTGGGTGACTACGTGACCAACTTGCACAAGATGGGAGCACCGGAATCTGGCTTGGCAGAGCATCTCTTTGACAAGCATACCCTGGGAGACAGTGATAATGAAAGCTAAGCCTTAAGCTAATTTCCCTGTATCTATGGAGTGACTTCCCTGGTGACCAAGGCAGTCCATACATGTTGGGGTTTCCTTTACCTTTTCTATAAGTTGTACCAAAACATTCACTTAAGTTCTTTGATTTGTACCATTCCTTCAAATAAAGAAATTTGGTACCAATAATAATAATAATAAATGTACAAAAATTAGTAACATTTCTACACACCAATAACATTCAAGCCAAGAGCCAAATCAAGAACACAATCCCATTTACACTAGTCAAATAAATAGATAAATAAAATACCTAGGAATACATCTATCCAAGAAGGTGAAAGATCTCTACAAGGAAAACTACAAAACACTGCTGAAAGAAATCACAAATGACACACAAAAAAATGGAAAAACATTCCATGCTCATGGATTGGAAAAATTGATACCATTAAAATGAACATACTGCTTAATCTACCAATTCAACATTATTCCTATCAAACTACCAATGTCATGAACTGGAAAGCAACTATTCTAAAATTCATAAGAGACCAAAAAAGAGCCTGAATAACTAAAGCAATCCTAAGAAAATAGAACAAAGCCAGAGTCATCACATTATCTGACCCCAAACTATCCTATCAATATATAATAATTAAAACAGCATGGTACTGGTACAAAAACAGACATGTAGACCAATGGAACAGAAGAGATAACACAGAAATAAAACTATACACCTATAGCCATCTAATCATCAACAAAGTTGACAAGAATAAGCAATGGGGGAAGGACTTCTTATTCAATAAATGGTGCGGGATAACTGGCTAGATGTATGCAGAAAAGTAAAACTGGATCCTTACCTTTTACCATATACAAAAATTAACTCAAGACGGATTCGAGATTTAAATGTAAAACCTCAAACTGTAAGAATCCAAGAAGAAAACCTAGGAAACACCATTCTGGACATCAGTCCTTGAAAATAATTTATGACTAAGTCCTCAAAAGCAATTGCAATGAAACAAAAATTGACATGTAGGACCTAATTAAACTAAAGAGCTTCTGCACATCAAAAGAAAATGTCAACAGAGTAAACAGAAAACCTGCAGAATGGGAGAAAATATTTGCAAGCTACACATTTGACAAAGGTGTAACATCCAGACTCTATAAGGAACTTAAAAAATTGAACAAGCAAAAAACAAATAATCCCATTTAAAAATGGGCAAAAGACATGAACAGACACTTCTCAAAAGAAGACATACAAGTGGCCAACAAACATATGAAAAATTGCTCCACATCACTAGTCATCAGAAAAATGAAATCAAACCCACAGTAAGATACCATCTCATACCAGTTAGAATGGCTACTATTAGAAAGCCAATATTAAATATACTGTTGTCAGTATATTTATGGACATACTGTTGTCCATAATGGCTGTACTAATTTATATTCCCATCAAGCATATGAGTTCCTCTTTCTCCACACCCTTGCCAGCATATGTTATTTTCTGTCTTTTTAGTAACAGTCATTCCAACTGGGGTAAGGTGAGATCTTAGTATGGTTTTCATTTGCATTTCCCTAATGATTAGTGATGTTGAGCATTTTAAAATATACTTGTTGGCCAGTTCTGTGTCTTTTTTTTTTTTTTTTTTTTTTTTTTAGAGATGGAGTCTTGCTCTGTTGCCCACACTGGAGTGCAGTGGTGTGATGTCAGCTCACTGCCAAACTCCGCCACCTGGGTTCAAGCAATTCTCTTGCCTCATCCTCCCAAGTAGCTGGGACTACAGGTGCATGCCACCACGTCTGGCTAATTTCTTTGTATTTTTAGTAGAGAAGGGGTTTCGCTATGTTGGCCAGGCTGTTCTCGATCTCCTGACCTCAGGTGATCCGCCCGCCATGGCCTCCCAAAGTGTTGGGATTACAGGCGTGAGCCACTGCACCCAGCCTTCTGTGTCTTCTTTTGAGAAATGTTTATTCAGATTGTTTGTCCACTTTTTTTTTTAAGTAATGTCAGCTTTCATTTTAGATTCAGGGGGTATATGTGCAGGTTTGTTACCTGGGTATATTGCATATTTTAAAATATTAAATATAGGGCTGGGCATGGTGGCTTATGCCTGTAATCCCAGCACTTTAGGAGGCCAAGGCAGGGAGATTGCCTGAGCTCAGGACTTGAGACCAGCCTGGGCAACAAGGTGAGACCTCATCTCCACTATAAATAATTAAAAAATTAGCCGGGCATGGTGGCTCATTCTTATAGTCCCAGCTATGCGAGAGGCTAAGGCAGGAGGATTGCTTGAGTCTGGGAGGCTGAGACTACAGTGAGCTATGATCGTGTCACTGCACTCCAGCCTGGGTGACAGAGCAAGACTCTGTCTCAAAAAAAATAGTAATAAAAATAGCACTACCATATGATCTAGCAATCTCACTACTTGGAATTTATGCAAGGTGAAGGAAATCATTTTGTGTAAGAGATATCTGCACCCCCATGTTTGATGCAGCACTTTTCACAATAGCCAAGATGTGGAATCCAAGTGTCCATCAATGGACAAAGGGATGGAGAAAATGTGGCATATATATATAGTGGAATACTATTCAGCCATAAGAAAGAATGAAATCCTGTCATTTGCAGCAACGTGGATGAACCTCAAAGACATTATGCTAAGTGAAATAAGCCAACCACAGAAATATGAATACTGCATGATCTCACTTATATATGGAATCTAAAAAGGTTGATCCAGAAATAGTAGAATAGTGGTTACCGGAGGCTAGGAGGAGTAAGAAAGAGGGAGATAGGGAGAGGTTGGTCAACGGGTACAAAATTACAGTTAGTTAGGAGAAATAAGTAGTAAAATCCATAAAACCACAAGGACCAAGAAAACTCAAAAGAAGACCACACCAGATAAAAGATACCAAGAAAACTCAAGAGAAGACCACACCAGATAAAAGATGCCAATAAAATTTTAGAAGCTGAAAAGCAGATGGATGAGTGATGACTGACTTAAAAATCTGAAAAAGCTGAACTCCAGTACCTGTGATGGAGGTGGGCAGAAGACAGGGAGAGAAGTTAAAAAGAAATAGGCTAAATTACATCAAGAGCAAAAGCTTTCAGGAATTGGACCTGTGAAAGGAATTATGGTAGTACTGGTAGTGTGAAAACTGGAAAACTCATTGAAAAACCTATAGGAAGACACTTTCAGGCCAGGCACAATGGCTCAATCTTGTGATCCTGGCACTTTGGGAGGCCAAAGAGGGAGGTTTGCTTGAGGCCAGGAGTTTGAGACCAACCTGGGCAATATAGTGAGACTCTTGTCTCTACAGAAAGTAACAACTGTAGAGACTCAGTCTTTACAGTTCTTGGAAGAAGCAGTGTGGCATAGGAGCAAAGAGGTAAAAATTTGGGAAAGCAAAGCACCTGAGTTCAAGCCCTGCTCTGCCACCTAGTGTCTGTGTAACCTTGTGCAAGTTGTTTAACCATGCTGTGCCTCCTTTTTTTCATCTCTAAAATGGAAATAATAAAGTACTCACCTGAGTGACAGGGAAAGCATTCAGAACAGAGACTGGCACATAGCAAGTATTTGTTGTTACAATGTTAGCTATCACAATTCAACATGGCCGGCTTTGTAGATGTGTGACATGCAGTTACATAAGGCCCTGCTCTTAGAAGGGCCCACATACTGGTTAAAGGCTCTGCTGTCACCATCTTAAAATTCTTTAGAGATTTTGAACAATGAGCACTGAATTTTTTGTTTGTGTTGGGCCCTGAAAACTATGTAGTCATGTAGCAAGTCCTGCAAGTCAATCAGGAAAAGGATGTGTTGGGAAAATTGATATTCCAAGCTACCTTCTCATTTCACACCAGGTGACTCACTAAGAACATAACTATACAGTTTAAATTAAAACTCCATGTTCTGATTTTGAATGGGAAGTACTGGTTTGAACACATAATAAATGTTGTCTTTAAAAAGTTGTAGTTTACCCAAAGCAATGTATAGATTGAATGCAATTCCTATCAAAATACCAATGACATTTTTCACAGAAACAGTAAAAACATTTTTTATAATTTGTATGGATTCGTGAAAGACCCTGAATAGCCAAAGCAATTCTGAGCAAAAAGAACAAAGCTGGAAGTATCACTCTGTCGACCTCAAAATATACTACAAAGCTGTAGTAGCCAAAGCTGCATGGTATTGGCTTAAAAATGACACATTAGACCAATGGGACAGAATAGAGAACTCAGAAACTAATCCATATACCGACAGTCATTTGTTTTTTGACAAAGCCACCAAGAACATTCACTGGGGAAATGTAGTCTCTTTAATAAATGGTGCTGGAGCCAGGCACGGTGGCTCACACCTGTAATCCTAACACTTTGAGAGGCTGAGGTGGGAAAATCACTTGAACCTAGGAGTTCGAGACCACCCTGGGCAAAACAGGGAGACCCATCTCTACAAAAACTGTTAAAATGAGCCTGGTGTGGTGGCACACACCAGTGGTCTCAACTACTCCGGAAGCTGCGTGGGAGGATTGCTTGAGCCTAGGAGGTTGAGGCTCCAGTGAGCCATGATCACATTACTGCACTCCAGCCTGGAAGATGAAGCGAGACCATGTCTCAAATTTAAAAAAAAAAAAAAAATCGTGCTGGGAAAACTGGATAATTATTTGCAGAATGAAACTAGACCCCCACCTCTCATCCTGTGCAAAAATCAATTCAAAATAAATCAAAGACCTGAATTTAAGACCCAAACAATGAAACTACTAGAAGAAAACATAGGGGAAACACTCCAGGACATTGGTCTGGGAAAATATTTTGTGAATAGGACCTTAAAAGCACAGGAAACAAAAGCAAAAGTAAACAAACATTCTGATTTAAAAATGGCCAAGACTAGAGGATCACTTGAGGCAAGGAGTATGAGACCAGCATGGGCAACATAGCAAGACCCTATTTCTACAAAAAAAAAAAAAATTTTTTTAATGAGCTGGGTGTGGTGTCTTACGCCTGTAATCCCAGCTACTCGGGAGGCTGAAATGGGAAGACAGCTTGGGTCCAGGAGTTTCGGAAGTTTACAGTGTGCTGTGATCATGCCACTTTGTTCCTGGAACCAAGCTGGGTCCAGCTGTGTTTTCTCGAGGCCCAATAACAGGAAGCAGACAAACTAGGAAAGAAGGAAATTTATGGCTATAACCGGATACAGGGAGAAGGCCAGAGATAATTCCACCAGACCAACTCGAAGTGTTGCAATTTTCTTAGTGCTTATATAGGTTGGGGTTATGTGCCTATGTGCAGTATAGCATTGGCCTAAGTCTACTGGTAACTAATTTTGTTTCAACTAGAAGGTCAGAGACAAAAATGCTTGCTAAGTCTGATTAAAATGGCCCCACTACCTTCAAGGCCTGTCTACTGTGGTACCAGAGTGATTATTTCTATCTTATCTCCTTTACAGCTTGGTCCAGAGAGCTGCCTTAGACTCTCCAATGAATCTGTTCAAACAGCTGCCTCTGTTACCTTGACTCATCTCAGATACAGGTCCTGGCGCTAGGAATCAAAGACTGTCTCTATTATTTTGGCTTGCTCCAGGTTAGGGAGAAGCCCATGCAAGGCTCCTACTGATCATGTTTCATTTCTAGCTTTGATGTCTGGGCACTGATTTCCCTAGGTTTAACTATTTGCTCAACGTCAAGGCAGTGCTGTGGAAATCTGTCTGTGTAACTGGAGTGCTTGGCAGGCCTGTCTGTGTGACTGTCATGCAGGCCTGTCTGTGTGATTGTCAGGGAGAACTGGCCTGCCACAACTTCACTCCAGCCTGGTTGACAGATAGAGACATCATCTCTTAAGAAAAGAAAAAAGAAAAAAAATGGGCAATCTGAACAGATATTTCTCAATAAGACATACAAATGGCCAATAGGTATATGAAAAAAATGCTCAACATCACTGATCACCAGGGAAATACATGTCAAAACCACAGTGGGGTAGCATCTCACCCCAGGAAGGATGGCTATTATCAAAAAGATAAAAAAATAACAAATTCTGGTGAAAATGTGGAGAAAAGTGAACTCTTATACACTGTGGGTGTGAATGTAAAAACAGTACAGCCACTGTGGAAACAGCACGGTTCACAATAGATAACGTAGAGAATCAACTTAAGTGTCCAACAACAGATGAATAGATAAAGAAAATGTGGCATAGATACACAATGGAATATTATTCATCCGTAAAACAGAATGAAATCCTGTCATTTTTGGCAACACGGATGATCATTATGTTAAGTGAAATAAGCCAGGAATAGAAAGCTAAACACTGCATGTTCTCATTTGTATATGGAAGCTAAAAAAAAAGGTTAATCTCGTAAAACTAAAAAGTAGAACAGAGGATACAAGAGACTGGAAAGGGTAGGGGGAAGGGAGAGGTAGGGAGAGATTTATTAAAGCATACAAAATTACAGCTAGATAGGAAGAATATTTTCTAATGTTCAATATCCTTGTGGGATTACTATAGTTAACAATAGTATATATTTTCAAGTAGCTAGAAGGAGGATTTGGAATGTTCCCAACATAAAGAAATGATAAATGTTTGCAGTAATAGATATGCTAATCACCCTGATCTGATCATTATACACTATATGTATCAAAACATCATTATCTGCCCTATGAATATGTATAATTAAAATATTAAATAAAATCAAATTTAAACAAGTTTTCTAATATGGTTCCCTGAATAGTCCTAAAAACAGGAACTCAATAGCCAAGAGCACTCCTAGAAATTAGATGTGCCTTTGTAATATCATTAACCTTTAAAGGGAACGATGACTTCTTGGGTAAATGGCAGATTCCATGTCTTGCATACGAAATGTACAGAATAAGACTTGTGAAGAAGCTTAAGCAGGAAATATACAGGAACATCTTGTCATATCAGAAAGCAAGGAAGTTAGAACACGCAGATGTGTCAACTAGAAGAGCTTCCCACAAGCCAAAGATGGGACAGTTTGAGCATCAATAAGAATGACAACCACAATAGATAGACACATATTGTATTAATATATGTTTAAATGCATGAGTTCATAGTGGTATTCAAAAAAGAAAAAAAAGTAATGATCTTCTGAAAACAACCAACTCGTAATTTTGAAAATTGGCACATACAAACCAAAATCAAGCATGTATCCTGCCATTACTATATGAAATGGACTTCTGGGTAACCAAACAGTTGATAAGAGGAAGTTTCCCTTTGTAGGACTCCAGCTAGTAAATGAAGAAGAAAATTATTAGAATATCACTATTTTACAACCCATCGTGACATAATGAATCTATGCAGTGATCATCCATAGCTGCTGAGATGACAAAAAAGCTAGCCAGGCATTAAATGCCACCTGATGGAAGTTAAAAACACTACCTGAATCCGATCAACCCTTCACATCTAACTACCAATCTACATCAAATACAGGGAACCAGAGAATATGTCAAATACCACCAAAGGGTGCAATCACAGCAAAATCTGACTATAGGAAATTCTCCAGGACAAATGACCCAGTTTCCACAATTAATAAATTGCAAGGGAAAAAAACTAGGAAGGGAGAGGAAACCTTTAGTTTATATGGAAGAGACAGCAACCGGTTGTAACGTATAGTCCTTACTGGATCTTGATTCAAACAAACTGTTAAAAAATAAGACCATCAGAGAAATTTGAACATTGACTATGGTTTTTAAAAATGATATTTAAAAACTATTGTTAACTATTTCTGGCTGTAGTAGTGGTGTTAACAGTTATATTTTTAAATACACCTTTTAGAGATGCCTACAGAAATTTTTACAGATAAAAATGAGATGATGCCTGTGCTTTGCATCAAATAATTTGGGGGAGAAAAGGGATCAGGGTATAAGTGGAATGAGACTTGCCATGAATTGAAATGGGAGAATTTGCTATTTTTGTTTCTGTTTAAAATTTTCCATTAAAAGTTTAAAAAAATATATCCAGGAAAACAACATACTTGTGAAAAGATATTTAAACTCTACAAAATTATTGGTGAATATTTAACTGATCTGAGTAATGAATGACTTTCTAAGTATAAAATAAACAGATAATATACTAAGAAAAGACTGCTACTTTCAACTAAAATGAAAGTTTAAATTGTGTGTGTTTAAAATGTTATAAAATTAAAAGATAAACACTTTGAGAAAAATATTTGCAACTCAAGAAAAATAAAAGGTTAAAATGCTTAATATATAAGGGAGTTAATAATAAAGCTAATACATTCTGCTTATAATGTGCTAGGCACTCTTGTAACCACTTTACAAAAACCATTTCAGTTCTTATAAAATAGAAAAAGTACCAAGATCCCATGCTCCAATAGATAATTGATAGAAGAAATTCTAATAATCAATAAACAAATTATATTTAACTTCACAATAATTAAATAATTGTAATTTAAAATGTACTAAGATTTTAAGCTATCAAAAAAATGAAGATGGTTGTTACTGATTAACACCTATTGTTGGTGGCACAGTGATATGGTCAATTTCTTATATTGCTGGTGGGAGTGTAAGTTGGAAAAATGTTTCTAGAGAGCAATTCAGCAATATGAATTGAATCTTGAAAGCATTTATATCTCTTAATGCTGTTATGCTCTCAGGAATGTATAGCATTGACATGATCAGAGGTGCATATGAAAATGTAGATGCAAGAAGGTTTATCAAAGCTTTATTTGTAATTAAGAAAATTGGGCCTAGCAAAGTGGTTCCCCACTGTAATCCCAGCGCTTTGGGAGGATCTCTTGAGCCCAGGAGTTCGAGACCAGCCTGGGCAACATAGGGAGACCCCATTTCTACAAAAAATAAAAATATTAGCCAGGTAGACCCAGCTACTTGGGAGGCTGCGGTGGGAGGATTGTTTGAGCCTGGGAAGTCAAGGCTGCAGTAAGCTGTGATCATGCCACTCTACTCCAGCCTGGGTAATAGCAGGGCTCTGTCTAGAAAAAGAGAAAGAGAGAGAGAGAGAGAGAGAAAGAAAGGAAGGAAGGAAGGAAGGAAGGAAGGAAGGAAGGAAGGAAGGAAGGAAGGAAGAGAAAAAAGAAAAAAAGAAGCATTGGAAGCAACCTAATTTCCAAGTGAGAAAAGGAGCATTTAAAGAAGTTATAGGACCGGGCGTGGTGGCTCACGCCTGTAATCCCAGCACTTTGGGAGGCCGAGGTGGGCAGATCGCCTGAGGTGAGGAGTTCAAGACCAGCCTGGCCAACATGGTGAAACCCCATCTCTACTAAAAATACAAAAATTAGCTGGCATGATGCACACCTGTCGTCCCAGCTACTCAGGAGGCTGAGGCCAGAGGATCACTTGAACCTGGAAGGCGGAGGTTGCAGTGATTCGAGATCATGCCACTGCACTCCAGCCTGGGTGACAGAATGAGACTCTGTCTCAAAATAAGTAAATAAATTAATAAGTTACAGAACATGAATATATTGGATATTAGGGAAAATAGCCCATCAACAGGTGAATGGATACATTAATTTGAAGTAATGGAATGTTAGCAATAAAAAGAAATGAATTATGGTACACACAACATGGATGTGTTAAACTATTATGCGGAGAAAAAAGACAAAAAAAAAGGGAGAATATACTGTTTGAGTTCATTTATATGGAATTCTAGAACAAGTAAAATTTATCTACAGCTAAAGAAGTCAGATTAGTGGTTGCCTCTGAGGTAAGTCCAAGGATTGATTTAGACAGGATGTAAAGTAACATTCTGGGAGGATGGAAATGTTCTATCTTGATTAGGTGTGTTTTTAATGGGTGCACCCATTTATCAAACTCGTCCCCTTTACCTATGAAATTTCTGCTCAGACTTCATGTAAGTTTTTGCCTTTAACTGTATGTAAATTAGACCTTAAAGACTCATATTTTCCAAGAAGATTTAATAAAACAGGCAAAATATTCACCTTACCATTTTAATTGGAAAAAAAGAGGCATGATACAATGCAATGTATACAGCATGGTTCTAATTACGTAAAAGAAAATACATTAATAAAACTAGAGATACACAGGCAGAAATAACAAGAATGATGTATGCCAATGAACATATACAAACGTAATTTGAAAAAAATAGTAAATATTCTTGTAGTCCCACTTCATACCAAATTCCCTTTTTCTTCTTACGTTCTAGACTTCACCTTCTTTCAGTTCCTCATATGAAGAAGGTGCTATTCCCATACCTCTAATGACCCCCTCATTCTCTTCAGCAATTTAATCCCTGCTCAGTCTTAAGTTGTCAGATGAATCTTGACTTCCTCAGAGAAGCTCTGGTTTCCCCATCCAAGTCAAGCCCTCCCATTCCCCAGGCTGGGTCAAGCACCTTATGCTGCTGCTTTGTGCCATTTAAGAATTGTGATTTTTTATTTTTTGCATATACCTCAGGTAAACCAAACTGCAAAGTTAAGGGCAGTGTCCTCCACACTGCCAAGAGTGCCTAATACTTCTGACACCAACTACACATGCAAGAGTTTCCCGAAACCACCCTCATATTCAATAATTTTCTCTAACAGAAAAACTCACAGAACATTCGTTACAAGGAAAGGATACAAATTAGAATCAGCCAAAGAAAGAGGGCAGAGTCTGGGAGGTTTCCATATGTGTCAGGCTTTGGTTGTCTCAGGATGCCTTATGCCCATAGCATCTATATGTGACAATCCACATAAAGTATTGTCTATCCAGGAAGCTCACCAGAGCTCTACTGTCCAAACTTTTTATTGGAGCTTCGTAATGCAGGCATGATAGATCGGTTGATTGCCTGCCCATGTGGTTGAACTCAGTCTCTAAATCATATGGTTGGTCTTTCTGGATTTCAGGCTGTGGCCAGCTGCCACCCTAAGGCTATTGCATGTGACTTGGCCCCACCATGAGTCAGCTTATTAGCATAAACTGTCAGGCATGGTCCCAGGAGCTCATGATGAGTGGTGAAGACACTCCTGTCAGTCAGGAAATTCCAAGGATTTAACAGTTACTTCCCAGGAACTCGGACAAAGGCCAGATCGTTCTTTGAGCAGGGCAAAATTCTTGCTACACAGGTGGGTTTGTAAATAAGTCTCCCCTTCACCCCTCAGACTGTAAGCTCCAAAAGAACATGGATCACATCTGGTTTTGCTCCCAGTTTTATCCCTCACACCTAGCATAGTGGTTGGCAAATACTGAGAATCTGCATAACATAGACTTGGGAGGCAGCCAGTCTGAATTTGAATCTTGGCTTTTCTCTTCACTAACTGTGTGTGACTCTGGACGAATTACTTAACTTCTTGTTGCCTAACTGACTTCATCTGGAAATGAGAGGTAAAGATAATACCTATCTCAGAGAGTTGCAATGAGTATTGGATGAAAGAACATCAGTGAAGGTCTCAGAATAGTGCCTGGCACAGAGAAAAAAAACTAGATAAATGTTTAATATTATTAAATGCTTGATAAGTAATTACTGATGGAATAAGTGTCTGGCACATGAAAGGTGCTAATAAATGTTTTTGAAAGAACAGAAAATAATATTTTCTTCTTTAGTAGACTTTCCTTTAATATAGTACCATATACTATATACTATACTACATACTGTATACTATATATAGTACCATATATACTGATTTGCACATCATTAATTATTCTAAAATTGTAGCTCAATAATATGCTTAAGAAAAGTATAAAAAAAGTTTCAGAGTTTTTTCACCTCTCCAGCAGGCTGTTCCCTCAACCATGTAGTGAGGAACTGAATTAGACAAGGTTCAAGATCTCTTCCAACTCCAACAACATGTTATTTGTCCTTAGGAAACAAACTAGATATAACAACAGAGAAGACCATTTTACATGGAGGCATGAAAACTTTGAATGTGTAAGTTTCCATTTTAAAAAAAGGAACAAAGAAAATATTCCATTGATTACCAAAATTCATCTTTAATATATCACAACACAAGTTTGAATTGTAGCAGTACATTTTTAATAATTTGATGAAATTTGACTCCCTTGTAAACCATACACGGTCATAGAAAATTTATTTTCATCTGTGAGAAATGGCTAGTTTTATCTTGGCACATAAACAGGCCTAATGTAAGCTTCTAGAAGGTTATTGATAATAGAATCAGTAATAGCTCCAAACAAGAGATTCAACTCAACATCTTCAAATAAAACCCCAGCAACTAGAAAAAAAAGAATCAACTTTTAAAACATTATTTTTAGTTACAAAGTAATGCATATTCATTTAACTGCAAAAACCAAATGTTTTTTCATTGCTTTATTATTATTAAGCAATTACTTAATTATTTAATAATAAAAGTAAATATGTTCCAAACACCTTTCCTGCCATGTTTATTTTCCAAAGACAGCAGATGTTAACAGTTTGTTCTGCATATTTCTATGCACATACACTCAACAAAAAAATATATATACATATGCACCTTTTACCAATGGTATTTGTAAAGTGTACTTTTTCTTGCCATTTTAGTGTTACCACAAGCAGTCACCCAGTTTGAAGAATTGGTTGGTATGGCTGAGGCTCTGCTTAAGGGTGGAGGAACCATGTCTACATCTGCATCCACCCTCTGGAGAGCAACAAACAACTCCTCGCCAGATTCATTTGCCTCAACGTGCAGTAATTCTAACTCCAGTTCACCAGATTCCTTAAAGCCTGAAGAAGAGCATCAGACTGATGAGAAACAGGTCAGGTGCAATAACCGCCTTATTGTTCTTTGGAATACAGTTAAATAAAAAATTTAAATAAGGGTAGACAATGATCATTGTTTTATCAGATAACTATTGGATAAACTAGTTTTATGCAATAGGAATATTACAATTATTAAGTACTACAAAAAAGAGGCATAAGGTGACTGGGTGTGGTGGCTCACCTCTGTAATCCCAGCACTTTCGGAGGCCGAGACGGGCAGATCACGAGGTCGGGAGATTGAGACCATCCTGGCTAACACGGTGAAATCCCATCTCTACTAAAAATACAAAAAAAAAAAAAAAAATTAGCCGGGCATGGTGGCAGGCACCTGTAGTCCCAGCTACTCGGGAGGCTGAGGCAGGAGAATGGTGTGAACCCAGGAGGCGGAGCTTGCAGTGAGCCGAGATCGTGCCACTGCACTCCAGCCTGAGTGACAGAGCAAGACTCCGTCTCAAAAAAAAAAAAGAGGCATAAGGTGCTTGACCTCGCCTGGGGAAAGGGAAGGGAGGGCTTGACTTAGGAGGGGCAAGAAGATTTTCTCTGAGGAAGTCAAGATCAATCTGAGAACCAGAGGCATAAAACTGTTGTCCTTTTATAATAAAAACTAGTATTTGTGAAACAAATACCCAGTTTAGAACATTAAAGGCAAATTGGGGACAAAGATAAAGTTATTGAACCTAAAAATTCTTATACCAGTGACAGAAAGATACCTATGCATTCAGGATTATACAATTTTATATCATTGAGAGGTAAATTTCAGCCTCAGCATGCTGGCTGAACACAAGTCTTTTTCTATTTTTCTACTTAATCAAGACACAGATGCTAAAAAGACAAAGTTTTGTTAGAATCAGGTAGTCTCAGTAAGTATACCATCAACCATGATAAATGTTAACTAACAATCTAACATTCAAAATATTTGAATCTTAGCGTATCAGTTACCTATTGCTATATAACACATTATCACAAATTTAGTGATTTCAAATGACCCAAGTTTACTATCTTAGAATTCTATAGATCAGAAGTCTGGTACAGGTCTCACTAGACTAAAGTCAAGGTGTTAGCAGGTGTATTTCTTTCTGGAAGCCCTAGGGCAGAATCTGTTTCCTGCTCACCCAGGCTCTGGTAGAATTCATTTTCTTGTGGTTGTAAAACTGAATTCCCCACTTTCTTGCTGGTTGTAAATTGAAGGCCATTCTCACTTCTAGAGGCAATCATATTCCTTGGCTCACAGCCCACTTCTGCCATCTTCAAAGCCAGCAACAACTGGTGAAGTCTCTCTTACACTTCAGTTCTTTCCTCCCTCTTCTGTCTCTTTTTCCTGATCTACCCTTTTGCTTCCTTCTTCTGCTTTTAAGAACTCATGTGATTAGATTGAGCCCACCTAGATAATCCAGGATAATCTCCCATCTCAAGGTACTTAGTTTTAATCACATCTACAGAATTGTTTTTGCCCTGCGAGGCAACATGTTACAGATTTCAGGGATTAGGATGTGACCTTTCAGAGGGCCATTATTCTTCCTACTACATTTACAATGAAGCACTGAGTATGGGACTAAGCCTGAAAGGAACAAATCCAGTTTACATGACAAGAATTTGTATACACCTTGGAACAAATACCCCATAAATAGTGAAGAGTATCACACAGATAACACTTAACTCTAATTCCTGACATGTAAAATAGATATTAAATTAAAATGTAAAATATATATTAAAATACATATAATATATTACCTTAAAAAATGTTGACATTGTTTTCTTTTATGCCTTAACTCAATTAGTAATATATTTCTCCATATGGAACTTTCTTTTTCCAACTTCAACTCTTTCTTATCTTTTTAGTTCCAGATTGAAAAATGGCAGATTGCCCGTTGTAACAAGAGCAAGCCTCAGAAGTTTATTAATGATTTAATGCAAGTACTTTACACAAATGAATACATGGCCACTCACAGCCTGACAGGGGCAAAATCCTCTACTTCAAGGGACAAAGCCGTAAAACCAGCTATGAATCAGAATGAAGTTCAAGAAATCATAGGTGATAATATGATTGCGTTACATTGTCACACGAATTTTAAATCATGTTACCACTCAAGGTCAAGGTAGTCCTTCATGGTCCTTTTATTTTTTAAAGTTTCTTTTTCTAGGAAAGAAAAATCTCAGGTTAGTCTAAAACTCTCATTAAATATGGGAAATTTTATAGAAAAACTTTACATTAAAAATGGTTATTAAAATAAAACTAAGTTTTATATCACCAAAAAGTTTGAATTCATACAATTTATAGCTTTGGAAACGTAAATTCTTACAATCTTTTAAAGTAAAATTTCAATAACAATTTCTACTTTGCTTTTGTTATATTTCTTATCTTTCATTCTAGAAAGATAAAGGCTAATTCGACCATCCTATTTGTGGTTTTCAAATTAATGAATCTCCTTAAATAAAATCTAGATTATCCAATTAATTTTTGACAACATCCAACAAATTTAAGGATTCTCTGAATCCCAGCTCTATATATGTCATTTCTTAATGTACGACAATGTCTGTCTTCCTGAAACAAAAAAACTACTACTTGTAACAACTGCAGTGAAATTCTTTCCCTTGGCTCACACATACTGTTAGACTGACTTTAAAAGTTAGAGAACATGGCTAGGCGTGGTTGCTCATGCCTGTAATCACAGTGGTTTGGGAGGCTGAGGCAGACAGATACAGAAAAAGATCAGTCAGAGTTTAGTTGTTTCAACTAATGTTGGGAATGGATAAAAATACATTCCTAACGTTTTAGAGCAAGAGGACTTAGAGTTTAAAGCAAGTAGGAGGATTAAAGTTAATTGCTACCATAGGATCTCAGCTGATAATACAGATCTGCTGATATCTCTTGCTTTACTTAGAAAAACCTGCCTATATATTCATCTGTTTAAATATCTCATGGGTCTTTGGGCTACTTTTGTAAAATGGAAACAAAATTATAATGTAGAATACTTGATGTTTTACCTCAGTTCATCCCCTAAGATGCAAAGGACTCATAAAGTTTCTTGTGTGTTGTTATTGGTTTTTTACAGGAGTAACAAAACAATTATTTCCCAATACGGATGATGTTTCAATTAGGAGAATGATAGGGCAAAAGCTAAACAACTGTACCAAGAAGCCAAATGTAAGCAAAAATCTTAACTCTCAGGATATTAAATAGATCCTTTTGGTAAGTCTTTTAAATCTTCAGTCCTTTCAATGTGGCAAGAAAATGTTGTAATACTTTTATCTATGGAATAGCATTTTCCAAATACTCTGCTAGAAAATACTAGTGACCTGTGAAAGGCTAATAGGTATTCTTGGTGGCAAAAGGGGAGAACTTGGAGCGGGTTTAAATTTGGAAAATGCTGGATTCAGTTTTTCTTTCTCAGAACCTCTCAGATATTTTGATACCCTTTTAACATGCCCATGTGCACCAGAAATCTCTAAGAAAGGGATATAGTGTGTAGTGTTTTCCAAATGTGTTTTACTGAGGAAATTTTTTCACAGAAATTCTGTTAACTTGGTGGTGATAGAATGGAGCCAAAGAGAGGACACATGACAATTTAAGAAGTATTTCTCTCTAAAACAGAGGAGATTTAGACCCTTGGGAAATCTCTTAGGTACATTGATGAGACTGAACTTCCGGCTCTAAAAGTGGTCTGACATTTGCACAAACTATTGGCTGAAGTGTGGAGGGTTCTTCTCCACCATCCTACATGTTGCTTCTCATGGTCTTTAAAATTTTTAATTAGTTGTTATTGTTTAATAAGGATTTTTACCAAGATGCATGTCCTATACTAAGAAAAAGAATAATTTTTTAGTGAGAGTTCTAAAGTAAATATGCTTTCTAGTCAGGCCTTGACCCAGGCAAAACTGTGAAGTGGAATTTTTCCACCCACTGTCCTGGCTAGCTCACTTGTACTTACCCTTCCTCTCTCTCTACTATTTTGATGGAAAATATATGAAACCATGTGTATGATTGCATTAACGTTTTCATTGATTAATAGAAGCATGTGGGTAACACATGACGGTAAGGCCCACCACGTATATTCCTTTTTTCCTTCCATTTTCCTTCCATTTCTATGTTTGACTTGTACTTTGCCTGTCCTCTGCCTAATTCCAGCCACTTTTGAGACCATTTTACTTGTCTTCATTTTTTCTGACCATATTTTAAATGACATGTGGAGCTGAATGTAATGCAGAAATCCCCTGCCCCCCATGCCCTACACATTACTGACTACCACTCCCATCCTCCTCCCGAGAGGCTGAGGTGGGAGGATAGCGAGGTCGAGGCTGCAGTGAGCTGTGATGGTGCCACTGCACTCCAGCCTGGGGGACAGAGTGAGACCTTGTTTGCAAAAAAAAAAAAAAAAAAGTTATAAAAGATAAGGTTACCTGTATCTTTTTTCTCCAAGTGATTATAAATTTCAGTAGATTGTGACCTCACAACTTTTCAATTAGATAATTGCTTAAATATGCCCTTAGTACTTCCCATTTTGACATGAGGTTAGCCACCCAGTTACCTTGATGTATAATGACCAAACTCTCTCTCTCTTTTTTTTTTTTTTTTTTTTTTTTTTGGAGACAGGGTTCTCACTTTGTTGCCCAGGCTGGTTTTGAACTCACGGGCTCAAGCAGTCTTCCCCAAGTGGCAGAAAGCACTCCACCCAGCAACTAATTTCCTTGTCTTTTCTTTTTTATTTTTATTTTTTGAAAACAGAGTCTTGCTCTGTAGCCCAGGCTGTAGTGCAGTGGCACGATCTCTGCTCACTGCAACCTCCGCCTCCTGGGTTCAAACAATCCTCCCGCCTCAGCCTCCTGAGTAGCTGGGACTACAGGTCCGCACCATCACACACAGCTAATTTGTGTCTTTTTAGTAGAGACGGGGTTTCACCACGTTCCCCAGGCTGGTCTCGAACTCCTGACCTCAAGTGATCTGCCCACCTCAGCCTCCCAAAGTGTTGGGATTACAGGCATGAGCCACTGTGACCAGCAAGTTCCTTTTTTAAATGCTATGTTACCAGACCTCCAAGCCAAGTGGCTATCTTTTGGGGCACACTGTTGTATTTCAGAGGTCTATAAAGCATTTTAATATCCTAAACTCTTGTTTTTTTTAATATTTCTGACTTCCAAGGATAGACACAAAACTCATCCCTGACTGTATCAGTCAGCAGAATGCTAAAGAAGTGAAAGTTAAGAGATTTTTATGTCAGTTTTGCTTGTACTTAACAATAGAAGTGTTATTAAATCTGCTAGCTATGGCATTAATTAAAATTGAAACAAGGAACAGACATTTTGCTATGAACCTTGTGCCTTTTGGACCTGAGCCTGGCTTAATAGTGTCAAGTTGTTTAGACTAGAAATGCATGTATTTTGAATCAGTAATGGAGATAAGCTAGAATGGAATTTTTTAAATTTGCAAATATCTTTCATTTTAAGTATGGCTGAATTCAAATTATTGCAAAAAGGACCGAGGAAAATGTGCTGGAGAAGACAGGGTCGTGTAAGACCTAATTTGGACATGCTTGATGAATTCATCAGATATAGCACCGTCTAGTGGAATACTGTTACCTTTTTCTGTTCTGAGTCATTTAACTCACAGGAGCCTATAGCCCTGCCCTGCCACCAAAAATACCCTTTGGAAAAATTACTTTTCTAGCATGGTCCCTGTAGTAGACCGTGCCCTCCGCTCAGTCCTGAGCTCCGGTTGTCACTGGTGGCTTAGATTTAAAAGGGTAACAATTTCCCAGTTATGGCTCAGGTCTGTGAGGGTAAGTCCTAAACTCCTCCCTTCTTTTTTTCATCTATTCTCTTATTCCTGTGGCTGCCCTAAAGTTGCTTGTAGCTCTCACATGCCAAGAGCTTGATTTTTTTCCAAGGTGTCTCCATGTTTCACTTCTTTCTTGCAGGCATTGAAGAAAACTGTATTTATAAGATTTACAGAATGTTAGGCTAGCACCTCTATAACATCCAACTAAGTGACCAAACAGCCTTCTCCTGAAATTTCCAAAGCGGCCTCAGGGTATACAATCTCTGGCATAATGTTACATAACATATATTATAACTTCTAGGTGATCTAATACAGTGGTGCTCAAATGGTGGGGGACGGCGGGGAGGGAGGTGTGATTTAGCCACCTTCCTCCAACACAGGGTATTTAAGAACGTCTGGAGATATTTTTTATTGTCAAAACTGGTGGTACTTCTGGCATCCAGTGGTCAGAGGCCAGGGATGCTGCTAAACATTGTTATTGAATTTGGTTTGCTAGTATTTTGTTGAAGATTTTTGTATCTGGTTCATCAGTGATGCTGGCCTGTAGTTTTGGTTTTTTGTTGTGCCCTTCTCTGGTTTTGGTGTCACGGTAATACTACTTTGTAGAATGAGTTTGCAAGTATTCCCTCCTCTTCAGTTTTTTTTTTTTTTTTTTTTTTTTTTTTTGAAGAATTAGAGTAGAATTGGTATTACTGTCTCTTCAAATGTTTGGTAGATTCAGGAGTGAAGCCATCAGGTACTGGGCTTTTCTTTGAGGGAAGACTTTTTATTATAATTTTGATCTTGTTACTCCCTACTGATTTATTGAAGTTTTCTATTTCTTCATGGTTCAGTCTTTTTGGGTTGTATGTGTCCAGGAATTTAGCCATTTATTCTAGGTTTTCCAATTTGTTGGCAAAGAGTTTTTCATAATAGTCTCTAATGAGTCTATTTGTGTGGTCTCAGTTATTATGTCTCCTTTTCCATTTCTGATTTTATTTATTTGGCCTTCTTTTTATTTCTTAGTCTAGCTAATGGTTTGTTGATTTTCTTTGTCTTCTAAAAACACCAGCTTTTTGTTTCATTGAACTGGTTTTTTAAATCTGTTTTGTTTATTTTTGCTCTGATCTTTATTATCTCTTTCCTTCTACTATTTTAGGTTCCATTTGTTTCTGCTTTTCTAGTTCTTTGAGGTTCACTGTTAGGTTGTTTATTTGAAGTCTTTCTACTTTTTTGATACAGGTGTTTATTGCTACGAACTTCCTTCTTAGTACTGCTTTTGCTGTATAGTATAGATTTGGGAGTGTTGTATTTCCATTTACATTCGTTTCAAGAAATTTTATACTGTTCTTCCTAATTACTTCATTGGTCATTCAGGAGCGTGTTATTTAATTTCCATATGTTTGTGCATTTTCTGAGACCCTCATGTTATCAGTTTCTAGTTTCATTCCATTGTGGTCATAAAAAATACTTGATATGATTTCTACTGTTTTGAATTTATTGAGACTTGTTTTGTGGCCTAGATATAGCCTCTTCTGGAGAACGTGCCATGTGCTAATGAAAACAATGTGTATTTTATAACAGTTAGGTGAAATATTCTGTGAATATCAGTTTGGCCTATGTGATCTATTGTATACTTTAACTCTAGTGTTTCCTTGTCAATTTTCTGTCTGGAGGATCTGTCCATTATTGAGAGTGAGGTGTTGAAGTTCCTCAATATTACTATATTGCAGTCTATCTCTCCCTTTAGATCTATTAATGTTTGCTTTATATACGTGGGAGCTCTCGTGTTGTGTGCATAGACACTTTTAACTATTATAGCCTCTTGCTGAAATGACTCCTTTATTATTATATAGTGACCTCCTGTGTCTCTTTTTACAGTCTTTGACTTGTACTTGTTTTACCTGATATAACTACTTCTGCTCTTTTTTGGTTTCCAGTTGCATAGCGTATCTATTTCTACACCTTCACTCTCAATCGATGTGTGTCTTTATAGGTGAAGTGACTTTCTCACAGGCAACATGCAGTTGGGTCTTGTTTCTTTGCCATTCAGCCATCCTATACCTTTTAATTGGAAAACTAAGTCAATTTACATTCAATGTTATAATTTTTCTTTGAGGCAAGGTCTCACTCTTGTCCCGGCAGTGGTGTGATCATGGCTCACTGCAGCCTCAACTTCTTGGGCTCCAGTGATCTTCCTACCTCAGCCTTCTGAGTAGCTGGGACTATAGGCACGTGCCACCACACCTAGCTCGTAAGGTAGGATATCACTATGTTGCCTAGGCTCAGTGTTATTATTGATCAGGACTTACTACTGTTATTTTGTAGCTTGTATATTTTCTAACTCCTCTTTTCCTTTCTTCCTTTTGTGCTGTCTTCCTTTGTGGTTAAATGATTTTCTCTGGTAATATGTTGTAATTTGTTGCTTTTTATTTTTAGTGAATCTATTAAAGGTTTTTGCATTATGGTTACTATGAAGCTTATAAAAATATAGACATAAATTATTTTTAAAAGATGGCGATTTTTATTACAAATAAGTTTTTAAAAACTGTATAAAGGGTTTTTTTAGGTCTACAGTTTAATTGCATTCACCCCACATTTTGACTTTATGTTGTCTCATTGACATGTTTTTATATTGCCTATCTCTTAATAGGTTGCTGTAGATATTATTGTTTTGATAGATTTGTCTTTTGAGCTTCGTAGTGGTGTTATGAGTGGAGTTTAAACAACAATTACAGTTTTAGAGAATTTTAGATTTGTCTGTATACTTAATTTTACCAGTGGATTTTATACCTTCAGATGTTTTGTTGTTGCACATTAGCATTTTTGCCTTTCAGACTGAAGAGCTCTCTTTAGATTTCTTATAAAATGAGACTGTTGGTGGTGAATTCTCTCAGCTTTTGTTTCTCTGGGAAAGATTTTATATATCCTTCACATTTGAAAGATAACTCTGCTGGATACAGTATTTTTGGATGACAGGTTTTTTTTTCCTTTAAGCACTTTGAAAATGTTGTTTCACTCCCTTCTGGCCTGTGTGGTTTCTGTTGAGAAGTCTATTGCCAGGTGAGTTTGAATTCCTTTATATGTTAGTTGCTTCTTTTCTCTGGCTGCTCTTAGAATCCTGCTTTGTCCCTGATGTTTGAGAATTTGTTACATGCTTTTGGGTAGTCTTATTTGGGTTGAATGTGATTGGTGTTCTCTGACCTTCCTGTACCTGGATATTTAACTCTTCCTCAAGTTTTGGAAAGTTTTCTGTTACTATTTTTTAAACAGCGCTTTCTAATCCTTGCTTTTGTGTGATTCCCTCTTGAATAAAAATAATTCTTAGATTTGGTCTTTTGAGTTAATTTTCTGTATCTTGAAGGTGACCTTCATTCCTCTTCATTCTTGTTTCTTTTTGCTCCTCTGACTGTATATTTTCAAAAAGCCTGTCTTTGATTTCGCAGATTATTTTCTCCACTTGATCCATTCTGCTGTTGAGAGCCTCTAATGAATTTTTCAGTTCAGCAAATGTATTTCTCAATTCCAAGATTTCTGTTTGATTTTTTAAAATTATTCCTATCTCTTTGTTAAATATCTCTGATAAATTTATGAATTGCTTTTCTGTTTCCTGGGAGGTCACATAGTTTCCCTAAAACTGCTATTTTGAATTCTTGGTCGGAGAGTTCACATATCACCATTTCACTAGGGTCAGTCACTGATTTCTTTGTCTGTATGAAGAGGTCATTGTTGCTTGTTTGCTATTATTTCTTGTGGATCTACATCTATGACTTTGCATTGAAAGACTAGTTATTTACTTCTGTCTTTTTGGTCTGACTTGTTTTGGTTTTTATTGGATATGCTTGCTTATTTGTAATATACCAGTTGATTTTCTGTCTTTTTTCCCAACTAGGTCACTGCCTCCTTTTTGGCACTAACTGGTGCCTTAAGCCCAGGTTTGCCTCAGTTCTAGCCAACAATCAGAGTGCTGCCTGACCTGAATGGGGGCTGTCCCAAAGAGGATATCCTGGTTATGTGAAAAGGCTGGCTAGGGGTCCATGCTCAGGGGACCTGTGGAACACACCTCTTACAGTGTAGTGCTGCTAAACAGGCACTCTGATTTGGTGCATCAAGATGATGAGGAAGTTCACTGTCCACCTTGATCTCACTTTTTGCAGTGTAGAAATTGTGAGTCAGAAAGAAATTTTCCTTGTGCTTGATGCTGGGGTATTAGGGGAGAGGATTATGGATAAGGAAGCCTGAATCTCTTACCACCTACTTGGAGCTTTTTATTTTTATTTTTATTTTTTTACTTCTCTGTGGCCTGGGAAACTGTTTCATCCTCTTACTTGAGTTCTGGGATATTGCTGGTGATAATCTTGGCACTGTATGTTTGTTTTTGGTTTTCTGTGATAGGGAGTGAAGTCAGCTTGCTTCTACACTGCTATTTTGGAACCAGAGTCCCTCAACAATTTGTATTTTTAATACAGATTTGTAGTAGATACAAAAATGAATAACTAATACAACTGTTAAAATACTATGAGAATGTTAACATAAATTTGTATTTCTTTGAAATTTGCTTTTTATAGGTATTACAGGTATCTGAAACAAAGCACCTTCAGTTCTAAATCTAGCACTGGATTTTGTTGGAGAATCTGCAGCCTTCCTGGCAGTGAGCAAGGACAGACATGTGCAGTGACAGGCTGTAAGACATATGTAACACTGCTGAGCTCTCCTAAGGGACCAACAAGCTTGCTGAAGAAGCTGCATGTAGATTCCACCCTCAGTACTAGTGATGCATCAAACCAGAGAATTTCTGCCAGTCAAATAAGCATGCAATATGGTTTCTTTGGAAATAAGCATTTCCCAATCCCCAAACACCCCTCTGTACAGTTAATTTAACAGGATAGTCAGAGCTCTTATCATATAGCAGTCAAAACTTCAGCCCATAAGATTAGTCATTGTCCTAACCAATCATTGTACATTGATTATTACCAATGACTTCCCATTATAGTTTTTGGATCTTTAGCATAAGCACATGTTTGCAAAAGTAAACAGTGAAATAATTAATGCTGGCAAATATGGGAACAACAAAGTCACCCCAAAATCTGATAATCATGTCTAACCAAGTAATAATGTTTTAGCAATAAAATTACAGGATTATTCTGTTATCTAAAAATGTATAAAATAGGAATATGAAAAAAATGACAACAGCAAGATGTTTTATTTTAATATTAAACAATTCCACCACACTTCTGAAGAATAAACCTAAGTTTTTGTGATTGTTAAAACAATGTATCAATTTTCAGGGAAATCTTTTTGTTTATCTACCAGACATGTTCTAACTTTGTATTGCCCAAAGTATATTAAATACAGATGTGTAATATAAAGCATCAATATCACCTAAAACATCCTATATAAGATATAACCTGATAGATAGTTGGTCGATTACATTGCTATACTGCTTAGTTTTAACTGGTTTATTTTTATTGTAGCAGAAGAGAAATGACCTGAAAAAAAAGTATGAGTTTGATAATCACACACATGAAAGTACCATTTTGTAACTCAACAAAAGATAAAACATACTGCATCAAAAGGCTTCTCGCTTGGTGTCAGGTTGTCACATGTGACCACTCTGCAATGCGAAGCCATACTTCTTCAGTGCACAAAGTCATGTTTAAACTTGGAAAAGAGGATGCTACAATAGTTTCAAAGTTCAGTGTTGTGGACCCAGGAAACTTTCCGTAAGTCTTGCTTGATAACAATGTGATTGTACAAAATAAATGTTCTTAAGGAAACAACTTATGTAACATTTGCTACCTTTACTTAAACATAAATAAATCCCATTGAAAAGATAAAAGTTATTTTCTTCTTGTTTCTTTTTTAATGTATAAAAATTAGGAAAAATTTTGTTCTAGGCTAATAGCTTTTTCACTCATCCATTAAGGCATTACCATTACAATTTGACTATGTAGCTCTGACTAATTTTTCTTGTAAAGAGCCATGCTATGTAGGATATGTAGACAACATCCAGGAAAGTAAATACATTTAATATTTTTATTGAAAAAAGATAATCTTACTAAGATATATGCTATTTGCTTTATTAAAAATGCTACTTGATAATGTAAGTTTTGCCTAATAAAGGCAAATAAAATTACCTTTGCAAAACATAACTGTATTATTCAACTGGAACTTGTATGGTCTTATGTATTTTGAAATATGTTGACATCTTTATAGATAATAGAATAAATGTATTTTTGATTCATCTTTGTAAATTGGTTCTAAATGAGTTACAAAATAAGAAAACTAATAAAACTGAAGAGAGTACCCAGCAAGCAATTAATATACATGTAGGTATCTATATATACGTATATTATGTATTCACATGTATAAGACTTAAGAATATGATTAAAGCAGAATCTTTAATAAGCAGGGAAAGGAAGGTTTATTCAATGATACTGAGACAACTAATAAATAGAAAACATTGTTATATTCCTACTTCGAGTCATATTACATAGAAACTTTCAGATGAATGAAAAGCAAAAAATGGACTCAGATGAAAAAAATGTTAAATACAAGAATATTTTTATGTTCTCTGAATAAGAAATACATTTTCAGTCCAAAGTTAGTTCAGCCAAAATGCCAAAGAAAAAACTTACTAACACATGAGTTCCTACATGTGTGTTTTGTGATTTTCCTATACAGAGGTGATCATTTCACTAAAAACTTTACCTTGTGGTGGATATATGATATGATCAACATTCTCGCTAGTTCTGTGACATCATCCTTCTTGTGAATGTTTTCATGCATTTATCCATTTTTCCAGCTTTATCGAATTGTTTCTTATAAAATCTTTGTATTGATGCTGCGCTATAGTCTTTCTTGAATACTTATTGTTTAGTGACATAGTTTTTCCTGGACCAGCAATTTACGGGCAGTTTCATGGATGGTAGGAGACTCCAGGGTCTTCTTTTGGGCTTTAAACCTTGCAAAGGCCCTTTCTTTGCTGTCGCAGAGACCAGTGATCCTGACAGGTATGGCTTTTCTGGGAAATTTTTTTGTGCATCCTTGCTTCCTCTAGTTCTCTGATCCAAGCTGAATTTGGAAGGGTTTCCGTCACCAGCCCTGCATTTCCCAGGCCCTTCAGGACCTGTAAACAAAAGAGCAAAGTCCTTGGCTGGGCATGCAACATCACAAAACCTGTCTTTACTTAAAAAAAAAAAAAAGAAAAATTAGCTGGGCATGGTGGCCTGTGCCTGTAGTCCCGGCTACTTGGGAAGCTGAGGTGGGAGGATCACTTGAGCCCAGGAGGTCAAGGCTGCAGTGAGTTATTGTGGATGTCATGGGCTCTTGATCCCATAAAGATTTGCTAAAAATAACTGAAACCGCCTTTGTGAAAATAGTAACTGAGGAAATTATGACAGTGAAAGAGATCAGACCTAACCCACCCCATCTTCCTTCTAACCTCTAAACTGTCTGTTCATTCCTGGGCATAGGCCTAACTAACCTTGGGAAAGAATTTATAGTTTAAACTCTGAAACAAAATTGATAATAGCCCTTTCCCAAAAAACGCCTTCTTGCTTGGCCACCAGTCTGCTTTTTTAGGACTAACAAATTAGCTACAAGATTAGAAATTACGGTTCAGGGGCCATGCAGCCTCTGGCTGCAAGAGTCTGAACCTCCCCAAATTCCTCCTGGGAATAACATCACTGTTGCAAAACCTAAGATCAGTGCTTGAGAGATTTTGCAGACCCTGCATTACGACAACGATGCAGCAGATGACACCACCCAGACCAACAATCTGGCTCAACTAGTTCTGCAATCCCACTCAGGAACAGAACTCAGCAAGAACTCACTTTGACCCCCTATGATTTCATCTTCAACCTGACCAATCAGCACTCCCCACTTTCTTAGCCTATACCCGCCAAATTATCCTTAAAAACTCTGATCCCGAATGTTCCGGGAGACTGATTTGAATAATAACAACTCTGGTCTCCCACACAGCAGGATCTCCGTGAACTACTCTTTAGCCATTGCAATTCCCCTGTCTTGATAAATTGGCTCTGTCTAGGCAGCAGGCAAGGTGAGCCCATTGGGCAGTTACATCACTAACATGAGGTAGATTGATCAATAGTAGAAAAAGCATACAAATTTATTTAACATCTATACACAGGAGTCTTCAGAATTGCTCCCGGCAAATCCATAGGGGTCAGCAGCAACCTCAATTTTTGCCTCCTCAGGAGAAAGAATTCAACGGAAGGGCATAAAGTAGAAGGAGACACTAAGTCAAGTTTCAGAGCGGGAGTGCAAGTTTATTCAAAAGCTTTATTTAGAACAGGAAGGAAAGGAAGGAAAGGAAAGAAAAGAAGGAAAGTACAACTTGGAAGAGGGCCAAGCCAGCCATCGACTTGAGAAACCAAATTTACCTCTTTGCATCTTTAATATTGCAACAATGTATCTGAACCTATCTTTTGGCACCTCTTTTTCACTATTAAGTAGTATTATGTGTATATCAATTCCTGTGATACAGTTTGACTGATTGTGTTCATGTCTGCATGAGTGTATATTTATACTTGTTTATTTATATACCATTGATTTCCAAAAGAAGAAATATTGGCAGCAGTTTGCAAAGGAACTACTATACTGGTTAATACAGATGTTGTGACTGAGTTAAATTCGAGTTTCTGAGGTAAAAGTTATAAGTTACATAGTTTTTTATTTTTTATTTTATTTTATTTATTTATTTTTTTTTTTTGAGACGGAGTCTCGCTCTGTCGCCCAGGCTGGAGTGCAGTGGCCGGATCTCAGCTCACTGCAAGCTCCGCCTCCCGGGTTTACGCCATTCTCCTTTCTCAGCCTCCCGAGTAGCTGGGACTACAGGCGCCCGCCACCTTGCCCGGCTAGTTTTTTGTATTTTTTAGTAGAGGCGGGGTTTCACCGTGTTAGCCAGGATGGCCTCGATCTCCTGACCTCGTGATCCGCCCGTCTCGGCCTCCCAAAGTGCTGGGATTACAGGCTTGAGCCACCGCGCCCGGCCATAGTTTATTTTCATTTGTGTTTGTTGAGAGGGAGTCTCGCTGTCAGGCAAGCTGGAGTGCAGTGGCGTGATCTCAGCTCACTGCAACCTCTGTGTTTCGGGTTCAATCAATTCTCCTGCCTCAGCCTCCCCAGTAGCTAGGATTACAGATGCCCGCCACCATGCCTGGCTAACTTGTGTATTTTTAGTAGAGACAGGGTTTCACCGTGTTGGACAGGCTGGTCTTAAACTCCTGATCTCAAGCAATCCACCCGCCTCAGTCTCCCAAAGTGCTGGGATTACAGGCATGAGCCACTGCACCCGGGCAAATTACATATTTTATTAAAGAAACGAAGATGCAAGAAGTTGCTCAGCAAAATAAAGGTTTTACTGCATTAAATTCTGGAGGAAATTTTAATAAGGAATATCATGTAAAATTTTACAATGGTCAATCATATTTGTTTTACAGCAAATGTAGAAGATGTTGACTATTGTTCTAGACTAAAAATAGCATAGACTTGGGTTTTACTTCTGTTTCTGACACATCCAAACACCATACCTTTGGACAAAATACCATTTTATTTATCTCAGTTTAGTTAATTATAAAATAGGGATGATACCACTTACTCACAAAGTTTAGATTTGAATGAGACAATGTATATCAGGTATCTGTTGCATGGTGGGTTTAAGCATATCTTAATTCACATAAATCTCTTCTTACAATGATTTTCAAGAAAAACTCAAGGGCATACCACTAAGTTTACCCGCAATGAAAGTAATTTTACAAGGGGTAAGCAAATATCTGCAAGGTTCATACCTTCTGAGAGTTTGGTATAAACCAAAAGAACACTTAAGTAGCTGGCAAGGTAGATGGAAGACATGTGTCTTGAAATATTTTTCTTGAACTTTGGCCAGGAATGAGCAAGGGCAGCTTGGAGGTTAGAAGCCAAATGGAGTTGGTTAGGTCAGATCCCCTCCACTGTCAACATTTTCTCACTGTTATAACTTTTGCAAAGGTGGTTTCATTTTCAGGAAGTATACTTTTGTTGATGCTCACTGAGATCTACCATTCATAAAGTACCTTGACATTCTCTTTGCATTTTTGCCCAATTTAACTTCTAACAGCAACTTTTAAAAGTCTTTGGATTCTGTAGAGATTTTCGGTCACTTACATCACTAAAAATACCAGACCAGGTATTTTGTTTTTACTGCTGTTGCTCTGTTTTTATTTCTCTGTGTTGTTTTTTTCTTATTTCTTAGAGGAGCAAAAAGGTAAGAAAGTCCACTTTCATAATCATACAGAAGAGTTAGATCCAGTGCTTCTACTGCAGGATTGCTGGTAAAGATGACTGCTCAGTTAAATTTGAATCAGATGAGAAATGAATATTTCTCACTATATCTCATGTAATATTTGGCATAACCTTACACTAAATTGTTATTCGTATGAAATGCAAATTTAACTGGGTGTCCTGTATTTTTTTTTACTAAATCTGGAAACCCTATGTTACAATGAAGACTAATATCACTCTATTTCTCATTCTTTTATTCAGAAAATGTCCCTCCATTCTCTCCAAGGGTCCTTTAATTTTCTCTTTCCCCAACACAGTAGAATTTGATGGAAATGCGCTTTGTTGCATATCCTTTTTTATTCATTGCACTGGGTACATGATGGACCCTTTCAAACTGGATTCTTATGTCCTTTAATTCTGGGGACATACAGAGATATAGATGTAGATATTTCCAGTATTCCAATTAATTTGTCAATTTAATGATAATATATTGATTCTGTTGATTTCCTATCTTTATAATTTGTTAATCTCCTTGCTTCTTTCTTTTTTCTGCTTTCTGGAAGATTTTACTATATATTTTAAACCCCTCTATTAAATTATTTATTTTTTCCATCAAAATTCTAATTTCCAAGAGTTTTTTCTTGTTCAGTGATTATTCCTTTTTCATAAAATTATAGGCTTATATGTGCATGCTGTATTGCTATAAACTGGATGTTTGTGTTCCACTCCCCATCCCTCTGCAAATTTATATTTTAAAATCTAATCCCTAAATTGAGGGTATTTGGAGGTGGGGTCTTTGGGAGGCTCTGCCCTCATGAATGGAATTAGTGCTCTTACAAAAGTGGTCCCAGAGAGGTCCCTCACCTTTTCTGCCATGGAGAACACAGCAAAAAAAACAGCAGTCTATGAACCAGGAAGCAAGCCCTCACCAGACACTGAATCCGCTGGCACCTTCACCTTGGACTTCTTAGCCTCCAGGACAATGAAAGATAAATTTCTGTTGTTCATACACCATCCAGTCTATGATATTCTGTTATAGTAGCTCAAGCTGACCAGGATAACTACCTGTATCTCTCTGACAATTTTTATTACTGCTGTCCTTCTTTTTGAAATATTTTTCCACACAAAATCTGTTTCACCCAAGATTTCTTACTATTATCATTTTGGTGTCTTTTTCCTTATGACACTCTTACTATAATATCTATAATTTTTGTTTTTTTCTTTTGTCTGATGGGTCTTTAGATAGGAACCCAGCTGTTTTGTTGAGATATTCATACATATAAGCTTATGCCCAATTATTTATTGGGACTGAATATTTCTCCAAAATGATTCTGTGGGTCTTCTGCTTGCTCATATTTTTCATACAGGACCAAAAAAGGGGGCTAGAAGTGACAATATTCCAAGACCAGACTTAAGTGTCTGCAGCTCCCCTATTCCCAGAAATACACCTAGAGTCATGGGCCTTGGGCATCTCCTATGACATTCAAATAGGGAATGTCCTGTGAGTAGATGCCTTCCATAAGTCACCTCCTTTTCCACCTGAACTTGTATTGGTGACAATAAAGGTATAATTTCCACTTAAATCTAGGGAGACTAGATTTTGAACGAGGCCAAATGCAGATTTGAGAGTTACATTTAAAGAATTTCTAAACCTTCAGGAGAATGACATACATTTAAGAAGGAATTTTGAATAGTCCTCAGTACTAAAAGTCTCAGTTTCCCTGATTTAAGCCAATTCATGCATTTATTAGTATGTCCCTCAGGAACAAGCACTTGATTATAAAAGTAAGTTTTCTAGAGAATGATACATCTGAAGCACACAGGCATACCTCAGAGATATTGCAGGTTTGGTTCCAGACCTCTGCGATACAGCAAATATCACAACAAGCAAGTCACATGAATGTTTTGGTTTCCTGGTGCAAATAAAATTTATGTTTACACTATACTGTAGTGCAATAAATTATGTCTTTTAAAAGTACATATCTTAACTTAAAAATACTTTATTGCAGCTAGGTGCAGTGGCTTACACCTATAATCTCAACACTTTGGGAGGCCAAGGTGGGAGGATCACTTGAAGCCAGGAGTTTGAGACCAACCTGGACAACAAAGCAAGACCCTGACCTCATCTCTACAAAAAACAAAGCAAAGAAACAAAAAACTTTATTGCTTAAAAATGATAACGAGTATCAGAGCTTTCAATGAGTCGTAATCTTTTTGCTGGTGGGCAGTCTTGTCTCCATGTTGATGGCTGCCGACTGATCAAAATGTTGGTTACTGAAGGTTAAGGAATCCGTGGCAATTTTTCAAAATAAGACAGCAATGAAGTTTGCCATATTGATTATTTCATGAAAGATTTCCCTATGGCATGTGATGATGTTGTTTGATAGTATTTTAACCACAGTGGAACTTATTTTGAAATCAGTCAATCCTCTTAAACTGACATGGCTTTATTACCTAAGTTTATGTAATATTTTAAATCCTTTTTTGTCATTTCAACAATGTTCACAGCATCTTCACCAGGAGTAGATTCCATCTCAAAAAACTACTTTCTTTGCTTATCCATAAGAAGCAACTCCTCATCTGTTCAAGTTTTATCATGAGATTGCAGCAATTCACTCCCATCTTCAGGCTCCATATCTAATTCTAACTAAGATTGGAATTAGAATTAGAATTAACTCTAGAATTAATCTAACTCTTGCTATTTCCTCCACACCTTCAATGAGTTCCTTCGCTGAAGTCCCAAACCCTCATACTCACCCATGAGGGTTGGAGTCAACTTTTTCCAAACTCTTGTTGATGTTGATATTTTGACCTCCTCCTATAAATCACATATATTAATGGTATCTAGAATAGTTAATCCTTTCCAGAAGGTTTTCAATTTACTTTGCCCAGATCCATCAGAGGAATCACTCTCGATGGCAGCTATAGTCTTATTTTATTTTATTTTTTTTCTGAAGCTGAGTTTCGCTCTTGTCACCCAGACTGGAGTGCAGTGGTGCAGTCTCGGCTCGCTGAAACCTCCACCTCCCGGGTTCAAGTGATTATCCTGCCTCAGCCTCCTGAGTAGCTGGGATTACAGGTGCCTGCCACCTTGCCCTGCTAATTATTGTATTTTTAGTAGAGATGCAGGGCCAGGCTGGTCTAACTCCTGATCTCAGGTGATCCACCCGCCTAGGCCTCCCAAAGTACTGGGATTACAGGCATGAGACCCTGCGCCCAGCCTGAAATGTATTTCTTAAATAATAAGACTTGAAAGTCAAAATGACTCCTTGACCCACGAGCTAAAGAACGGATGCTGTTTTAACATGCATGAAAACAACATTAATCTTGTTGTACATCTTCATAAGAGCTCTTAGATCACCAGGTGCATTGTCAATGAGCAGTAATATTTTGTAAGAAATCTTTGTATCTGAGCAATATGTCTCAACAGTGGATTTAAAATATTTAGTAAATGCTTCTGTAAACAAATGTACTGTCAAGCAGGCTGTGTTGTTTTTCCTTTCCTTTCCTTTTTTTTCTTTTTTCGAGACTGAGTATTTTGCTCTTGTCACCCAGACTGGAGTGCAGTGGCACGATCTTGGCTCACTGCAACCTCCGCCTCTGGGGTTCAAGTGATTCTCCTGCCTCAGCCTCCCAAGCAGCTGGGATTACAGGCACGTGCCACCACACCCAGCTAATTTTTGTATTTTTAGTAGAGACAGGGTTTTACCATGTTGGCCAGGATGATCTCAATCTCTTGACCTCGTGATCTGCCTGTCTGGGCCTCCCAAAGTGCTGGGATTACAGGCATGAGCCACCGCACCCGGCCAGTTTTTCCTTTTCTTGGAGGCAGTGACAGTGTTGAGAAAGCACCTCTTATGGAGGAGATGGAGTGGGGAGGGAGAGTGGTGGAGAAGGTTGGGGGAAGGAGAGAACAGAAGCTGCTGTAGAAAAGGAAAGAAGCCCTCCAATGGATCCCTCTTCCCCGCATCTCTATGAAACACATCTTCAGCTGCTGGAAAAAGGGCATGGAACTCAGTTACCCTTCAGAGCCCTGGTGAAGCCCCACTGCAAGAAAGAGAAAGAAAAAGAAAAAACAATTACCCTGCAGGGAAACAGAACATTTATTGGGCTCATACCAACAGCTGCGGGAAAACTGGATCACCAGGAAGTCCCCACTCTGAGATTCAGGGGTGCATTGCTTGAGATAGTCTTAATCAGAATAGAGAATGCCGCCTGTCAGCCATGTGTGGTGGCTCATGCCTGTAATCTCAGCACTTTGGGCGGTGAGCAGATCCTTGAGCTCGAGAGTTCAAGACCAGCTGGGGCAATGTGGTGAAACCCTGTCTCTATAAAAAGAAGAAAAAAATACAAAAATTAGCCGGGCATGATGACATGTGTCTGTGGTCCCAGTGACTCGAAAGGCTGAGGTGGGGGAATTAATTGAGCATGGGTGGTTGAGGCTGTAGTTAGCCGTGATGCCACTGCATTCCATCCTAGGTGACAGAGCAAAACCCTGTCTCAACGACAAAAAACAAACAAACAAACAAACAAAAACATCAAATAACAGGTAAGGGCAATCTACCCCTGGACTGCTGGGAGAGGGGTAAAAGCTTGGGGGAGTGGCCTTTTCTAAGGAACATCAAAAAGAGAAGACCTAAAGTTTGAGGCTGGAGTAGACGCTGAGATAAACCCTCTAGTAAGCCAGCCCCCAGCCTAAGCACAGAGCAATCTGAAGCCTGATGTGCACTGAGAGAAGCATGACAACAACAAAGTCCACACCTCACCCACCTCCTAATTAGACTGGTTCACCTCCTCACACTAAAGGACTACCAGAAGGAAAGAAGTACTATTTCCAGGCAGGAAACTACTGACCTGAGGGTTTTGATTTGGATCAAAATGAAGTATTGAGGATTGGATTTACTCTCCCAACTAAAACACTATATAAAATACATGAAACAGCAGCCTTCAACATATTGCATGTCAAACACTGAAGGACAGTGATCCTCAGAAGACAGAAAACCTTAAAATTGACCCAGCTTTTTCCTGGAGGAAGTTTCTAAGCCAAGAAGCAAGGAAGAGAAACCCAGGAATAGCCTGTTGGTCTCCCTAAATTGAGGAGATGGACTTGAGAGTCCAGGGAAGCCAAGGTAGTTAGAGCACACAGAGAAGACCACCAGAGAGGAGACAGCCAAAGAACTCCAGAGATCTGCAGAGGGTGTGCCTTGCAACTGAGTCTCATCAGCACATGTATGTGAGAAAAATATCCAATCAAGAGCAAACACTGCTCAGATTTCAGAGGATGCTGCCTGCCAGATTTATGATTCCTACTGAAAGCTTCAGGTGGGGAAGGACACATGACTTGGAGTCCTTCCCTGCCTCTCCCATCTGTCCCCACTTTTCACTGACTGAAAATCATCAGACTTTCAGTCACCTCTTGAAGATACATTATTGATATTGAATTCTTGTGTTTGGCTTTCTAGACTATTTGCAGTCTGACAGTTTGTACCTTTAATGGCAGAAGTTATTCAACAATGAGCTGATCACATGACTCTATTAATCTTACTTTTTCCTGTTATATACTCCTCAGTAGTTTAATTGTTGTCCCCAAAATGTGATTATAATGGGGTGTCCTCATAATGGGATTATCTTTATTAGGCTGCTACTGAATATGATTGGAACAAGAGGTGTGGGAAGTTATACACATCTATTTTGAAAATTTTGAACATTCAGAATTTTGCTTTGGCCTGGCTTCATGCATTGTTCTTCTTCCATTATTCTTTTTCCTACAGCCTGGCTTAAGAGGGCCTAGGAGATATCAGACTTAATTCTGGTTAAGTTGTATAAAAATGCTTTTCTATGAAAATATTTTTCTCCTTCTTACACCCAAATCCTCTTGACAAAAGTTCTGAGTCAAAGTAGGAAATAAATGGAAAAGAAACATGAGGCGAGACACACAGAGTGTGTAATACTCAAGGAAGAGCAAAAACTTTGGTTCCCAAAGAGGTAAATTTTAGACTCCAGAAAAAGTGTGGGGGTAGTGGTTGAGAGGGGGAAGAAATAATGATTTGTTTTTATTTTTAAGAATTGCCTGTGGAAGCCTTCTCCTCCTGAAAAAACAAAAATACTATCAGTGAGCAGGTAGAGCAAGATGGGCAAGTAGAAGCCTCCACCGATCTTCCTTCCTGCAGGAATACCAAATTTTACAACTATCTATACAAAAAAGCATTTTCGTAAGAACCAAAAATGAGGTGGATGATCACAGTAACTGGTTTTACCTTCACATCACTGAAAAAGGCACTGAGGTGGAGAGAAAAGACAGTCTTGAATTGTTGACCACCCGTTCCCCATCCACCAGCAGTGGCCACATGGCATAGAGAATCGTGCACTTAGGGGAGGGAGAGCACAGCAACTGGGGGACTTTACACTGGAACTCAGCGCTGCCAACATGTGGCAGAACTTAGCCTGCGCCCACAGAGGGAGCATTTTATAAAGCCCTAGCAAGAGGGCATTCACCCATCCCAGCAGTTGCAACTGAGTCTTGGCTAGCCTCACAACAGGCTAAACTGCTCTGTGATCCTAAATAAACTTGGTAGGCTGTCTAGGCCACAAGGACTGTACCTTCTAGGTACGTTGTGGAGCTATACTGGGATTGCAGCCAGTGGATTTAAGGGACACATGACCAAGTCAGAGAGCAGCTGGTGCAGCTAAGGGAGTGCTTGCATCACCCCTGCCCCAACCCCAGGTAGCACAGCTTGCGGGTCCAAAAGAGACCCCTTCCTTCTGTTTGAGGAAAAGAGAAGGAAAAGTGAAGAGGACTTTGCCTTGCAACTTGGATACCAGCTCAGCCACAGCAGGACTGGGTACTGGGTATCAGTCATGAGGCCCCCTTTCCAGGCCCTAGCTCCTGGACAACATTTCTAGACACACCCTGGTCCAGAATGGAACCCACTGCCTTGAAAGGAAGGACTCAGTCCTGGCAAGATTCATTACCTGCTGACTAAAGAGCTCTTGGGGCCTGAATAATCAGTAGTGGTAACCAAGTAGTACATGCTGTGGGCCTTGGGTGAGACTCTGAGAGGGGCTGGCTTCAGGTGTGACCCAGCTTATTCACAGCTGTGATGGCTACAGTGAGAAACTCCTTCTGCCTGAGAAAAGGAGAGGGAAGTATATAGGGGACTTTGTCTTGCAGCTTAGGTACCAGCTCGACTACAGTGAGGAAGAGCACCAAGTGGGCTCGTGGGGTCCCCATTTCCAGACCTTGGCTTGTGGATGGTATATCTAGCCCAGGGATGGACCTGCCCTGGGCTAGACGGGAGTCCAATGCTCTAAAGGGTAAGTCCCAGGACTGGTAGCATTAACCACAAGCTGACTAAAGAGCCCTTGAGCATTAAGGGAACATTGGCGGTACTGTGGCAGTACTCCCTGTGGGCACATGGTGGTGGTGGACATAGGGGGAGGCCCTTCTGCCTGGGGAAAACGGAGGGAAGAGTGGGAAAGACTTAATCTTGTGGTTTCAGTGCCAGTATAGCTGCAGTAGAATAGAGCCACCAGGTATATTTCTAAGGTTTCTGAATCTAGTCCCTGGGTCCTGGACATCATCTCTGGACCCACCTGGGGCTCAGGGGAACTTGCCACCCTGAAGGGAAGGACACAAGACTGGCTGGCTTCACTACTTGTTGATTGTAGAGCCCTGGAGACTTCAGCAAATATAGGAGGCAGCCAGGTAGTGGTTACAGCAGGCCGTAGGTAAGACTCAGTACTATGCTTGCCTCAGGTTTGACCCATCCCAGTTTCAGTAGTGGTGGCCACAGCGGTGCTTATGTCACCCCTCATCTAGCTTTAGGAAGCTCAGCACAGAGGGAGGACTCTGGGAGAAAGTAAGGGAAGAGAGCAAGAGTCTTTGTTTGGTAATCCAGATAATTTTTCTGGATCTTATTCAAGACCACCAAGGTGGTACCTCTATGAGTCTGCAAGAACTACAGTGTTACTGGGCTTGGGATGCCCTTAATGTCGATATGGCTGCAGTGACCAAAAACTTAGATTATAACACCCAAGTCCCTTCAAATACCTGGAAAGCCTTTTCAAGGTGTACAAACTAGCCCAAACTGTGAAGACAACAATAAATACCCAACTCTTTGATGCCAAGACAGCAAGGAACATACACAAGCATCAAGATCACTTTGGAAAACACAACCTCACCAAATAAACTAAATAAGGTAGCAGGTGCCAATCCCAGAGAGACAGAGATATGTGACGTTTCAGACAGAGAATTCAAAATAGCTGTTTTGAGAAAACTCAAAGAAATTCAAGCTAACACAGAAAAGGGATTCAGAATCCTATCAGGTAAATTTAATAAAGAAATTGAAATAATTAAGTAGAATCCAGCAGAAATTCGGGAGCTGAAAAATGTAATTGACATACTGAAGAGTCTCTTAGTAGTAGAGTTGATCAAACAGAAGAAAGAATAAGTGAACTTGAAGACAGGTTACATGAAAATAAACAGTCAGAGAGGACAAAAGAAAGAAGAACAAAAAAGAATGAAGCACACCTACAAGACCTAGAAAATAGCCTCAAAAGTGCACATCTAAGAGGTATTGGCCTTAAAGAAAAGCTACAGAGAGAGAGACAGGGGTAGAAAGTTTATCCAAAGGGGGCAGGCACGGTGGTTCACGCCTGTGATCCCAGCACTTTGGGAGGCTGAGGCAGGTGGATCAGGTCAGGAGTTCAAGACCAGCCTGGCAAACACGGCAAAACCCTGTCTCAACTAAAACTACAAAAATTAGCCAGGCATGGTGGCAGCTGCCTGTAATCCCAGCTACTCAGGAGGCTGAGGCAGGAAAATCACTTGAACCTGACAGATGGAGGTTGCAGTGAGCCGAGATTGCGCCACTGCACTCCAGCCTGGGCGACAGAGCGAGACTTCATCTCAAAAAACAAAAAACAAAAAAAAAAAAAAAAAAAAAAAAGAGAGAGAGAGAGAAAGCTTATCCAAAGGGACAATAACAGAGAACTTTCCAAAACTAGGGAAACATACTATTATCCAAGTACAAGAAGATTATAGAACATCAAGCAGATTTAACCCAAAGAAGATTACCTCAAGGCACTTAAAATCAAACTCTATGTTTAAGAGACATAACTTAAAGTAATAAAAGCCTTCTATGACAAGCTCATAGCCAACATTATACTGAACAGGGAAAAGTTGAAAGCATTCCCCCTGAGAACTGGAATAAAACAAGGATGTCCACTTTCACCACTTCTGTTCAACATAGTACTGGAAGTCCTAGTCAGAGCAATCAGACAAGAGAAAGAAATAAAGGGCATCCAAATTGGTAAAGACGAAGTCAAACTGTTGCTGTTTGCTGATGATATGATCATATACCTAGAAAACCCTAAAGACCCATCCAAAAAGCTCTTAGAACTGGTAAAAGAATTCAGTAAAGTTTCAAGATACAAAATTAATGTCCAAAATCGGTAGCTCTGCTATACCAACAGCAACCAAGCTGAGAATCAAATCAACAACTCAACCCCTTTTACAATAGCTATAAAAATTAAATACATAAATACAATAAGGTACTTAAGAATATACCTACCCAAAGAGGTGAAAAACCTCTACAAGGAAAACTACAAAACACTGCTGAAAGAAATCACAGACGACACAAACAAATGGAAACACATCCCATGCTCATGGAAGGCCAGAATCAATATTGTGAAAATGATCATATTGCCAAAAGCAATCTACAAACTCAGTGCAATTCCCATCAAAATACTACCATTATTTTTCACAGAACTAGGAAAAACAATTCTAAAATTCATATGGAACCAAAAAAGAGCCCACATAGCCAAAGCAAGACTAAACAAAAACAAGAAATCTAGAGGCATCACATTACCCAACTTCAAACTATATACAAAGCCATAGTCACCAAAACAGCATAGTGCTGGTATAAAAATAGGCACATAGACCAACAGAACAGAACAGAAACCCAGAAATAAAACCAAATACTTGTAGCCAACTGATCTTCAGCAAAGCAAACAAAAACATAAAGTGGGGAAAGGAAACCCTTTTCTGCAAATGATGCTGGGATAATTGGTGACCCACATGCTGAATTAAACTGGATCCTCATCTCTCACCTTATACAAAAATCAACTCAAGTGCATCGAAGACTTAAATCTAAGATCTGAAACCATGAAAACTGTACAAGATAACACCGGAAAAAACCTAGACATTGGCTTAGGTAAAGACTTCGTGATCAAGAACCCAAAAGCAAATGTAACAGAAACAAAGAAAAATAGACGAGACTTAATTAAACTAAAAAGCTTCTGCACAGTAAAAGAAATAATCAGCAGAGTTAACAGACAACCCACTGAGTAGGAGAAAATCTTCACAATCTATACATCCGACAAAGGACTAATATCAAGAATCTACAAAGAACTCAAACAAATCAGCAAGAAAAAAAAAAAAAACCCATTGAAAAGTGGGCTTAGGACATGAATAGACAACTCTCAAAAGAATATATGCAAATGGCCAACAAACACATGGAAAAAATGCTCAACATGGCTAATTTTCAGGAAAATGTAAATCAAAACTACAATGCGATTCCACCTTACTCCTTCAAGAATGAACATAATCAAAAAACCAAAAAATAACAGATGTTGGCATGGATGTAGTGAAAAGGGAACACTTTCACACTGTTAGTAGAAATGTAAGCTAGTACAACCATTGTGGAAAACAGTGTGGAGATTCTTTAAAGAACTAAAAGTAGATCTACGATTTGATCCAGCAAGCTTACTACTAGGAAAAGCAATACCCACAGAAGAATAAGTCATTATACAAAAAAGATTCTTGCACATGCATATTTATAGCAGCATAATTTGTAATTGCAGAAATATAGAACCATCCTAAATGCCCATCAATCAACAAGAGAATAAATAAAATGGTGTATATACACATACACACACACACACACACACCATGGAAGAGTACTCAGCCATAAAAAGGAGCAAATAATGGTATTCACAGCAACCTGGATGGAACTGGAGACTACTATTCTAAGTAATGTAACTCAGGAATGGAAAATCAAATGTTGTATGTTCTCACTCATAAGTGGAAGCTAAGCTATGAGGACACAAAGGCGTAAGAATGATACACAGGACTTTGGGGATTCAGGGGAAAGGGTAGGAGGGGGTGAGGGATTAAAGACATTGGGTACAGGGTACACTGCTTGTTCACCTTCGAAGACACTTTCGCTGTAGTTCAGAGTCCTTTTCCATTCTATTTTAGTAGAGCAACAGCGAAGGAAGACACCTACTAAACAGCGAAGGAAGACACCTTCGCTGTAGTTCAGACTCCTTTTCCATTCTTCATCCACGCGCGGGGGAGTCGCGCGCCGCGGTCGCCCGGCGGGTAGGAACTACCATCCCAGCATCCTACGCGGCGCAGGGAAGGAAGCCCGGGAATGAGAGAAAGCGGCTCTGAGGGGATAGCGGGCCAGTGAGGGCCGCCCGTGTTTTGAAGCGGTTTTCGTCTCTTTCCGCTGGGGGCCTCGGAGCTCACGCTGGGTCGGGTCCCGGTAGCGCGAGGCGGTGCAGGGCGGGAAGGGGAGTCGTGGCGGCTGCGACGGCGGGGACAGCAGCGACGGCGGCGGCAGGGACAGCAGGAGCAGTGGTGCTGTCAGCACGGCCGTCGGAGACATGGGAGACCCGGGGTCGGAGGTGAGTAGTCGAGTGAGGGCGCTGGGGTTCTCAGAGGCGAACCGCGAAGGGTTTATGTTTTCTGTGGTCTGAGGCCTGGTGCTCCATCGCAGCCTCTGGGCGATACCTCTCCAGCCTCCTGGGCCGAGCCCAGCTCTGGGACCTGGTGCGTGTCTGAGCGAGGAACCCGCAGCAACAATGGCCGCCCGTCCCCCCGCACGGGGCCCGGCGTTCGTTGTGGCCCCGGCTGGGCCAGTGGGAGCGACGTTTTAAGGCAGGATTGCCCTTTGGTGTTGAGCTTGCGTTCCTTCTTCTGGAGTAGATAAGGGGAATTCTGAGAGGCTGGTACTGCGTTTTCAGCGTTGAGTCCCTGCAGCTCCGCACATGCTGTGGCAAGAGCCGACTGCTCGAGTTCTGTTCCTGGTCGGGTTTGCGTGAAATTGTGCTCAGTTCGTTTTCCTCAAGAGCTCTTTGTTTTTAATTGTTCCTTTCGGAAACGCTGTCTTCCTACAAGAATGTGGCTGAATAGATAAGCATGTTTTGGCTTGTTTTTATAGATAATAGAATCTGTCCCTCCAGCTGGCCCTGAGGCATCTGAGTCAACAACGGATGAAAATGAAGACGACATTCAGTTTGTCAGTGTAAGTAGCAACTGATGATTGGGTTTTTCCCAGAGTAAAAGACTATGGTGGGCCCTTATGTAATTTTACCTCACCTGGTCATTTAATGTTTATGAGTGTCTGATACATACTAGACACTGTGGAGCATGGCACAGGATTGGGATCTTTACCAAAAGAGCTGTCTGAGCCACCCCCGTAGCCATCACAAAGAGCATGGCCTAAAGAACGTGCTGTACACTAAATCTCACCCCCTACCTTTCATTTAGACTTAAGATAAAACGCTGGTCTCTAAGACGCTGTTTTGAAATGGAGCAAGAGTAACTTGTAAAGGCGACACGGAGGAAGGAGCAGCTAATGATGAGCAAGGTCGTAGAAAACAGGAAGGGTTGCGAGAGCCCAGAATCTTAGCGTTATGGTGCTTCTAACATGAAGACAAATAGCTTGAAGATTTCGCTAACCTCTGAGATCATCATGTTACAGCATAGTACAGTTGATGCTCATAATGAAGAATCCTGCATCACTGGGAACATGCTCTATTTTTCTGAGTTTCTTCCCTTTGGGACAGTAGTTTCCAAGCCTTAGTAAGTATAGACAGGCAGATTCCTGGGCCCCGCTGCAGACCTACCGAATCAGAATTTCAAGGTGGGGCCTAGGAATTCTCATTTTCAGACAAGTGCAGGGACATGTGGATTTCTGAGCACACTTTGTACAGCATTGGTTTCCAAAGCAGAAGGGGGTGTTTTATGATGTATTTTGGGATGATTTTCATCCATAGTTATTGGAGTTTTAGAAAGGCTTTGTGTAAAGTGGTATCTCAACTACTAGGCAGAAAATAGTTCTGTCCCAAACTCCTCTTTTGGAATGCCGTAGTTAGTTGCAGTTTGGTATTCAAGCTGTAGAAGTTTTCTTTAATGGAGTGTCTAATGTTTCTGTGTTTTTTAGTTTTTGTAGGTTTAGGGTGACTTTGTAAGTCACTTGTTTTTTAAATAAAAATTTCCTCCCTAAACATTGTTTTGTTAACATCGTTGTTTTCGTTTTGTGTAGAAGTTCTTTATACTGTCACTTTCTGGACATTTTTCCCAATTCATATTGTGTGTATATTTTGTTCCTGACATTTAGGAACCTTTCTAAATATTGATGGTACCAAGGGGGATTATTTGCCTACTCTGCCTTCACGGTTATGGAGTAAGCAACGTAACTCGAAATCGAAGAGCAGTGGTTTCTGGTTTTTTTTAATGAGAAACATTTGGGAGGAGGATTTCATGGGTCTTTAGGAAAAATAATTTTGGTTCCTCTTAACTGGTATAAAAACAGGAATAATTGGGACAGATGATCTTGATGAGTTTTTGTGCATCTGTATGTAGAAGTGACACTCGTCTGATTCATGATCCATGTATCGTTGAGAAACACAGATGGGCTGTACAAAATTAAGTTTGGAAAAGTAAATAGGTATAGATTTGTGTAATATCCTGAGGAACAAATCACTATATTTTAAATTCTGAGTTAATATATAGGCTGTGTTTAGCTGAGGTTTAAATTACTTTAAATTTTATTTTAAATATAAATATTCTTCTGCATCTTTTCATAAAATATTTTGTGTATCCAGCATGATAGAACCCTTTATATTTAACCCTGTTCAAAATAGAGGATCAAAGGTTTGACAGCTCTTATATGGAAAAGTGACTTACATGCTGTCAGTGTAATTGCAGTACCAGAAAGAACATAGTAAAACATCCCTGTTGCATTTCAGTGGTGCCACGTAAAAGACAATAACTTAATTCTACTTTAAAATGCACTCAGAGACAACTTTCCTTTGTAACCCCATCCTATACTGGGCTCTACCAGGATATGCTTATTTCTCTGTGTTTTTTATAGTACCATCCAGTAAAGATGCAATGCTGCTGGCTATAGTTCTCTATTTGTGGGTTCTTCATATTAAAAGAAAAAAAAATGTGTTACGTCTTGATATATTCTGCTTTGGATTCCTTAGTCTTTTCATATAAATGTTGATTATCCAGGCTTCATTCTGCATTGTGGCACAGAATCCTCTTTGTGTTCTGTCATGTACCTAGCCTCCAAAATAAACAATATGCTGAAAGAAAGGAATGATGAAAGATTTGGGGATATAAAAAGAGCCCTTACCTTGATGTAAATTTTATTGAAATATAGTACATATACAGGGAAGTTTACTTCCTCCTTGCCATCGCTATTTTTGTACCACATTGCCATTTGTCTAGATTGATTATCTTGTTTGTATTCTTCCCACATACTCTCCTATGTGGTTAACCTTCTTGAAACAGCTCTAATAATGTTCCCATCTTGATGTTATTTATTGATTCCTTTGCCTATAGAATAAAATCTAGACTTTTGACTAGGGCATTTATGGCCTGGTCTATGATGAGGGTAGTGTATATGTAAAGAAAGGATCAAGAAGATTCAGAGTTTGATGTTTGGCTGTATAATGATGTGGAGGATAAAGCAGGGTTATCAAAGACCTTCGTTATTTTGAAGTTAGCTATCTAAGAGATTACTGATAATCGTTTCAGTTAAAAAAAAATTGTACTATGAAATCTATATCTTTTTTTTTTAATGAGGTAGAGCCAGGGGTGGGTTTTTCCACTGTGTTGCCCAGGCTGGAGTTGAACTCCTGGGCTCAAGTGATCCTCCTGCCTCAACCTCCTGAGCAGCTGAGACTGGCACTGTGCCTAGCTGAAATCTGTATCTTTTTAAATCAATGTCTGTGCTATTTCCCATTTTGAAAGGAATCTACATGCAGGAACATTATTACATGTTAATGTACTCTGACTCTTTTCCCATGCTTTTTTTTTTTTTGAGACAGTGTCTTGCTCTAAATTTTATCTAGGCTGGAATGTGATGGCATAATTATAGCTCACTGTAGCCCCACCTTCCTGGGCTCCAGTGATCCTCTCACCTCAGCCTCCCAAGTAGCTGGGATTACAGGTGTGAGCCACAACACCAATCTGATTTTTTATTTTTGTAGAGTTGGGGTCTCACTATGTTGCCCGGGCTGGTCTTGAACTTCTGAGCTCAAGTGATCCTCCTGCCTTGGCCTCCCAGTGTGCTAGGATTACAAGTATGAGCCATTGCTCCCAGCCCCTTTGCCCCTTTTGTTTCTAATTAGTCTGTGCCACTTGCAAGATTTTCTTGAGAATCTTTGCCGATTCCAACTAAAAAAATCTCCCACTAATTGTTAAATTTAAGTTTAATTTGAATGATTGTTCATGACTTGTAAATTTGCCCACTTCCTTTTTAGGAAGGACCATCGAGACCTGTTCTTGAATACATCGATCTGGTCTGTGGTGATAATGAAAACCCTAGCACCTATTATAGTGATGTAAGCACATTATATTTGTGTTTGTTCAGTTTTCTTGTTAAGTGCAGTAGTGTGTTGGAGGTGGCTTGAACTGGATCATAAGAACTAATTGTTGGCCAGGCATGGTGGCTCTCGCCTGTAATCTCAGCACTTTGTGAGGCTGAGGCGGTTGGACCACTTGAGGCCAGGAGTTCGAGACCAGCCTGGCCAACAAGGTGAAACCGCCGTCTCTACTAAAAATACAAAAAATTAGCCAGGCATGGTGGCACGTGCCTATAATCCCTGCTACTCGGGAGGCTGAGGCAGGAGAATAGCTTGAACCTGGGAGGTGAAGGTTGCAGTGAACCGAGATTGTGCTATTGTGCTCCACCCTGGGCAACAGAGCAAGACTCCGTCTCAAAAAAAAAAAAAAATCTAGTTGTTAAACTTTCAGAAATTTTGTGAGCTGATTGTAAACAGAGCAGTTATTACAAATTAAAGTATATAAATGTACAAGTACATAAATGTTCATTATATTTAACGTAATACTTAATACATCGTTTCTTGCTATCTGTGCACTTGAGGTTATTTGCATCTATTGGTAGGAAAACTATTAATAAATAGTGTCCTGCTGCAGTATTGGTAGAACATTACCCCATTGTAATCAGTAAAATACAAACTAGAGTTTGAGTTATTATTTGTTGATTAAATTTAAGAAAGTGAAGGATAGAATGTTAATGCAGATTAAATTTTAAAGTGTGATGTGTCTCTGCTAGACTAAATGCGATACAAAAAATTGAGGAAGTTGCGTTGCAATATTCCAAAACTCAGCCAGGCATGATGGCTCACACCTGTAATCCCAGCACTTTGGGAGGCCAAGGCTGGCAGATCACTTGAGGTCAGGAGTTCGAGACCAGCCTGCCCAATATAGTGAAACCTCATCTCTACCAAAGATACCAAAATTAGCTGGGCATGGTGGTGCATGCCTATAGTCCCAACTAATCAGCTGGTGTGGTGGCGTGTGCCTATAATTTCAGCTACTCGGGAAGCAGAGACATGAGAATTGCTTGAACCCGGGAGGTGGAGGTTACAGTGCACTGAGATCGCACCACTGCACTCCAGCTTGGGTGACACAGCAAGACTCCATCTCAAAAAAAAAAAAATTTTTTTTAACTCTTCATTAGTTCAGAAGGATGTTGATGTCATTGATGAATGAGTAAAACTCTAATATATGTCTTTATTGTTTCACTTTCATCTTATTCATTAATGTAATTGAAAATATTATCCACCCTTCATGTTGCTACTACAGTCAGCCCTTCATATACTGTGGGTTCCACATCCGTGGATTCAGCCAACTGTAGATGGAAAATATTTTTTAAAATAATAAATAAAAATACAATAATAAAAAACACATTAAAAAGTAATATAAAGACTATTTTGTGGCATATTATATTAAGTATTAAAAATAATCTAGAAATGACTTAATGTATACGGGAGGATATGCAAAGGTTGAGTGCAAATACTTCATTTTATATAAGGGACTTGAGCATGGGAGGATGTTGCTATGGGGAGGTGCAAATAGCATACTTATTTGCAAATCATATGACCAACCTTTTTGCTAATTGGATGATAATAATTCATAGTCAAATTTTGTGAAACTGTTGTTGGTTGTAGAATTTTAAAAATTAATAGTGGTTTTTTCAAGAAATAGCAAGTTATATTGATGTTATAGATATAAACTGAAAATCAGGTTAAATGTTTAAGTTTAAAATTTATTTCCAAAATTAGATAAAGAATCACTAAGAGAACTTTTTACATTATTTTTGAATTTTACTTACATATGTAAAATTATTTTTCAGATTCTGTTTCCTAAAATGCCAAAACGACAGGGTGATTTTTTGCATTTTTTAAATATGAAGAAGGTGAAAACAGACACAGAAAATAATGAAGTGAGCAAAAATCATTGTGAATTGTCTAAGGCAAAGGAACCACATTTCGAGTATATTGAACAACCAATCATTGAAGAAAAGCCATCACGTTCATCAAAGGAAGAAATAGATAATCTTGTGCTTCCAGATTGTTGGAATGAAAAACAAGCATTTATGTTTACAGAGCAATACAAATGGCTTGAAATAAAAGAAGGTAAATTAGGATGTAAGGATTGTTCAACAGTTCGGCATTTGGGATCGAAAGCAGAAAAGCATGTCCATGTGTCCAAGGAATGGATTGCATATTTAGTAACCCCTAATGGCAGTAATAAAACTACTAGGCAAGCTTCTCTACGAAAAAAAATTAGGGAACATGATGTTTCTAAAGCCCATGGTAAAATTCAGGATTTGTTAAAGGAATCAACAAATGATTCAATTTCTAATTTAGTGCATAAACAAAATAATAAAAATATCGATGCTACTGTAAAAGTTTTCAATACTGTTTACAGTTTAGTAAAACATAATAGACCTTTATCTGATATTGAGGGGGCAATAGAATTACAGGAAAAAAATGGAGAGGTAAATTGTTTGAATACACGTTACAGTGCAACAAGAATAGCAGAACATATTGCAAAAGAAATGAAGATGAAGATATTTAAGAATATTATAGAAGAGAATGCCAAAATCTGTATCATAATTGATGAGGCATCTACAGTTTCAAAGAAAAGCACCCTAGTGATTTATCTCCAGTGCACAATTCAGTCAGCTCCTGCACCTGTTATGTTATTTGTGGCTTTAAAAGAATTGGTGTCAACTACAGCAGAGTATATTTTCAATACATTATTGACTACTTTAAATGATTGTGGTTTTACAAATGAATATTTGAAAGCAAATTTAATTGCATTTTGTTCTGATGGTGCTAATACAATCCTGGGAAGAAAGTCTGGAGTAGCTACAAAATTGTTAGAAAATTTTCCTGAAATCATCATTTGGAACTGTTTAAATCATCGATTACAATTGTCACTTGATGATTCTATATCTGAAATAAAACAAATTAATCATTTTAAAATATTTCTTGATAAAATTTATTCTATTTATCATCAACCTAATAAAAATCAAACCAACCCTCTAGGAACTGTAGCTAAAGAACTTGAAACTGAAATTATTAAAATTGGTCGGGTAATGGGACCAAGATGGGCAGCATGTAGTTTACAAGCTGCTACTGCTGTATGGCATGCATATCCTATATTATATATGCATTTTTCTCATTCTTTCTGTGGTTTGGCAAAGAGATTAGCTAACATTAATTTCTTACAAGACCTTGCTTTAATGATTGACATTCTTGAAGAATTTTCAGTACTTTCAACTGCATTACAGTCAAGATCAACTAATATTCAGAAAGCACAAAAATTGATCAAACGTACCATAAGAGCTTTGGAAAATTTAAAAATTGGTACTGGAAAGTATGAATCTCAAATTGAAGATTTGATCAAGTCAGATAAGTTTAAAGATATTCCATTTAATAAAAACAATAAATTTAATGCTCTTCCTAGGAATATATTACTAGACAATATAATTCAGCACATGAACCTACGCCTTTTATCTGACGGAAACCATGAAAGTATTTTTAATTACTTTGATTTGCTAGAACCTTCTACATGGCCTTATGAAGAAATAACTTCACCATGGATAGCTGGTGAAAAAAAATTATTTCATTTGTGTGAAATTTTAAAATGTGAAGTTGATTTGAATGATTTTCGGGAATTTGTAAATAATAATATAAAATCAAACAATGTTTCAATTCCTGCAACTATACAAAAAGCTAAAAAGATAGTTAGCACCATTGCAATCAATAGTGCTGAAGCTGAAAGGGGTTTCCATTTAATGAACATAATTTGTACAAGGGTGAGAAATAGTTTGACAATAGATCATGTGTCAGATTTAATGACAATAAATTTATTGGGGAAAGAACTAGCAGATTGGGATGCAACACCATTTGTAAAATCCTGGTCAAATTGCAACCACAGGTTGGCTACAGATACAAGAGTTCGGCAAAAGTCAACAAAAGTCTTCCATGAGAATCAATTGGCTTTATGGAACTTACAATAGAATATTGTATATGTTTTTTATCATCTGTAAATTATGTACTGCACATCCTTTATGTACATAAAGTTTTTTTTTTTTCTTTTTTTTTGGAAAGCCAGTTAAACTTTTGTCAGCACGTTGCTGTTTAAAAGGCGTTCTCTAAGAAGATAATCTTGAAGATTGGTTTTAGGAGCTATAGGTTTTTAGACATTGGCCCATGTTTCCTAGAATGGGTCATAATACGTATTCCATGAAGTTCTGTACAGAACAAACACTATTTATAATTTTGTACTGTTTTACTTTAAGGATGCAAAAAATAACAGGACTCAGATATCTAAGTTCTAAGCCCTGGAGGTTATATCAAATAAAAGAGAAATGGAATAAAAACTATAAGCCTTTTGGCTCTTGTCTTTCTCATTTAAGGACTAAAAGTAAAATTTTAATGTATTTAATTTTACCTAAGAAAACTGAAACGATGTAAAATATTTTTCTGCTTAGCTTTACTGTTTTTCAGGTGGACATTTTACTCTGTTACCTTGCATAAGATATGGTTGTTGTAGTGTGCCTGTCAAACTTGTGTGTCATTTCCAGTATTGAATATAAACGTATTGCTCATAGATATGATACTGCTGTCAGCAGATGGATTCAATGCAAGTTATTTTTTCTATGAATTGATGTAACATCATGTGTATCAGAATATTTTATGCAAACAACAGGAATTACAGTGATTCCTGTGTAAATTGTAACTGGTAATTGAAATACTTATTTTAATCATGATTAAATTATTTTTCTAGTTTACACATGAATATGAGCAAATTTTTAAATTTAAAATGAAGGCATACTGAAAAAGAATCAAGTGGAGATGCAGAACCTAGTACAACTGGAACAGTAAAGAGACTCGAAGGTATGTTGCAGATTTGACAATGAATGGCAATTGCAGTTTGCTGTGGCAGAGCAAAACAAGCTGCTGTTTAAGAAACAATTAAAGATGAAGTAGGAAAATTGAGACTTCAGCAGATGTAGAATGAATTGGGTAAATTATATTTCATATGCCAAAAAGAATCAATGAAATTAAGTCACCTGAAATCAGAATTAACAAGAGTTTTTAAAAACAATTTTAGAAGGAACTAAAGTTGTAAGTTTGGCCAGATGTGAAATAGCTGAGATTCTTTTTTTGATGTTATTTTTTTCAAGAAGGAGTTTCGCTCTTGTTCCCCAGGCTGGAGTGCAATGGCGCAGTCTTGGCTCACTGCAGCCTCTGCCTCCCGGGTTCAAGCGATTCTCCTCCCTCAGCCTCCCAAGTAGCTAGGATTACAGGTGTGGTGCCACCACACCTGGCTAATTTTTTTGTTGTTGTTGGTGTTGAGACAAAGTCTCACTCTGTCACCCAGGCTGGAGTGCAGTGGTGCAGTCTCGGCTCACTGCAACTTCCACCTCCCGGGTTCAAGCAATTCTCCTGCCTCAGCCTCACAAGTAGCTGGGATTACAGGTGCCTGCCACCATGGCTGGCTAATTTTTTGTATTTTTAGTAAAGATGGAGTTCCGCCTTGTTGGCCAGGCTGGTCTGAAAGGTCCTGACCTCAGGTGATCCGCCCATCTCGGCCTCTCAAAGTGCTGGGATTACAAGAGTGAGCCACCATGCCCAGCAGAATAGCTGAGATTCTTGCGTGAAAGAATTAGGGGTTTTTTTTGGATGGGAGAGGGGAAGGTCTTGCTATATCACCCAGGCTGGACTGCAATGGCTCACTGCAGCCTCTTCCTCCTGGGCTCAAGCAGTCCTCCCACCTCTCCCCTGAGTAGCTGGGAATACAGGTACATGCCACCACAACCAGCTAATTTTTATCTCTTTCTGTAGAAATGGGGTTTTGCCATGTTGCCCAGGTTGATATTGAATTCCTGGGCTCAAGCAGCCTTCCTGCCTTGGCCTCCCAAAGTGCTGGGATTATAGGCATGAACCACCATGCCTGGCCGAGAACTAGTTTTAAATGGATAAATGTGAAAATATTTCAGTTGATGAAATTGTTAGAAAATTATGAGTAAAAGCCTAAATAAGATGTGTTATTAAAAAGAACAAGGCCTTGCCGGGCGTGGTGGCTCATGCCTGTAATCCCAGCACTTTGGGAGGCCGAGGCAGGTGGATCACAAGGTCAGGAAATCGAGACCATCCTAGCTAACATGGTGAATCCCATCTCTACTACAAAAAATTAGCCAGGCGTAGTGGCATGTGCCTGTAGTCCCAGCTACTTGGGAGACTGGGGTAGGAGAATCGCTTGACTCCAGGAGGCAGAGGTTGCAGTGAGTCGAGATCACACCACTGCACTCCGGCCTGTGTGACAGAGTGAGGCTTTGTCTCAAAAAAAAAATCCAGCCAGAGTGACAGAGCAAGACAAAATTTTGTCTCAAAAAAAAAAAAAAAAAAAAAATAAGGCTTTTTGTTAAGCCACCAAACAATTGCTTTTAGAATATAGGACCTAGCAATATTAAAGATTAATTGATTCTAAATCTGAAAAATCATAAGTACATTTCTGTAGTTTTAGAGCAGTTTCATAATTTGAGAAACTACCCAACTAACACACTATGTTGTGTCTCATAGGACTTAAAAATTATGAAGAAATGATTTCAACTGATGGCTTCAAAAGTCAAGTTTATGGCCGGGTGCAATGGCTCACACCTGTAATCCCAGCACTTCGGGAGGCCAAGGCGGGTGGATCACCTGAGGTCAGGAGTTTGAGACTAGCCTCACCAACAAAGTGAAACCCCACCTCTACTGAAAATACAAAAATTAGCCAGGCATGGAGGCAGGTGCCTGTAGTCCCAGCTACTCGGGAGGCTGAGACAGGAGAATTGCTTGAACCCGAGAGGCGGAGGTTGCAGTGAGTCAAAATCGCGCCACTGCGCTCCAGCCTGAGCGATGGAGCGAGACTCCATCTCAAAAAAAAAAAAAGGCAAATTTATGCAGCTTTTTTTTTAATAATTAACTTTTAATTATTATTATCATTATTATTATTTTGAGACAGGGTCTTATTTTGTCGCCCAGGCAGTGGCACGATCTTGGCTCACTGCAACCTCTGCTTCTAGGCTCAAGTGATCCTCCCACCTCAGCTTCCCAAGTAATAGGGATTACAGGCACATGCCACCACCATCGGCTAGTTTTTGTATTTTTGGTAGAGACAAGGTTTCCCCATGTTGCCCAGGCTAGCCTCAAACTCCCTGGTTCAAGTGATCCACCTGCCTTGGCCTCCCAAAATGCCGATAGTACAGGGATCTGCGCCCATCTCATGATAGTACACTGCGCCCATCTCATGCAACTGTTTTAAAATCTCTACCCATGTTATAACAGTTTCAGCTAAATGAGAAAAAAACTACTTTCTGTCACAATAAATGGCACTCCAGCTAAGTTAGGTTAAAAAAAATCAGATTCCATTAGAATTTTAAAACAAACTTGATGTTTCTGTTATTTCTTCATTCCACTAAATGATATGGTTTGACAATATTTATGCTCAGTTTTTAAAAAATAGTCTCTACAACAAATTGTCACTTGTTGGGTACAATTAAGTGCTCATTGTATAAGTGCACATGGTACAAATCAACACCAGCTTATAGGATTGCGGAAAGAATTAAGAGATTAATTTAGTGATCTTATGTACCCTGTTGGTCATATTGTGGAAGAGCTCTACAAAACTTACTGTACTGTTAACTCCAAGATTTTCTTCCAGTAACAGGAATGCTAGCCAGATGTTTAATAATCAAAGACCAAAAATGGCAGTTTAATTTTTCTACCCAATATCCTATGGCATATGAATGATCTAAATTTGAAGCTCCAAGGATAGGAAAAAGCTTACATGTGCCTGTCCTAGACAAGTACTAGAGTTTATATTGAAATCAAAACTTCTAAAAATAAAAATCAGTAAGATTAATTTTACTCATTTTTCTAACATGAGTCAGTATGCTTGAATTTTTCATTGTATTTGATAATGTCATGTAAATTTACTGTAAAAACAGAAAAAAATTTAAAATGCATTATTGATTAAATTTAGGGTTGCTTTTCAGTATACTCAGTAACTCTGAAGTCAGTGTTAACAGTACTGAGCTTACATAAGATTTATTGAATTTACCTAACTTAGGCAAATGTTTTCAAACTGATATGCTTTTGGTCCGAAGTCAAATCAATTATTTTGAAAAAGATAAATGGGATTTTTTTTAGTGTGGATATGAAAAATAAAAGAAAATGATAACTATGTTTGGAACAATTTGGGTTTGTGAGTCTACTTTGTCATCGGTGAATTTTATGAAATGTATATACACATCAAGTATGATGAAAACAGGAATTGAGATGTGCCTTAGGTGTGAAATACACATTAGATTTTAAAGACTTAACGTGCAAATTATCACATTTAATAACTATGTTGATAATATGTTGAAATAATATTTTGGATATATTTGGTTAAATAAAATAATCACTGTATTTTAGAATTACATATGTGGGCCAGGCACAGTGGCTCACACCTGTAATCTCAGCACTTTGCGAGGCAGAGGTGAGCGGATCATGAGGTCAGGGGATCGAGACCATCCTGACTAACATGGTGAAATCCCATCTCTACTAAAAATATAAAAAATTAGCCGGGCGTGGTGGTGGGCGTCTGCAGTCCCAGCTACTCAGGAGGCTGAGGCGGGAGTATAGCATGTACCCAGGAGGTGGAGCTTGCAGTGAGCCGAGATCACCCCACTGCACTCCAGCCTGGGCGACAGAGCGAGACTCCGTCTCCAAAAAAAAA